>NC_079902.1:24198944-24211444 GCF_024868665.1 Triplophysa rosa
CACTGTACACACACTGTACACACACACGCACGCACTGTACAAACACACACGCACTGTACATACACACACACACTGTACACACAGTTCTCAAGAACCTCATGCAAGAACTCAAAATTTATTGAATGTAAAGAGAGTTTGATTGTCTTTATAAGAGAGAGTGTGTCCTGACCATAAGCAGTTTAAATCCATTCATCTGAGTCGAGAGACTTCATGTTGTTCTTTCTGAAGATGCAGAGAGAAAAACGTCTCGGTTACGTTTGTAACCTCGGTTCCCTGATGGAGGGAACGAGACATTGTGTCGAACCGACAGATAGGACGAACCCCATCTGTCGGTTCGACACAACGTCGAGAGACCGACAGAAAGGGAACTTCAGTTACCTCCACGATGTGTTTCACAAGCTGTGTCTCGTTTCGCAAGACTGCGTCCTCTGGAGGTCACATTCAAAGGCTGCATACGTCATCTCATTTAATTCTAAGTTGAGGATACCGCATCCTTCAGAGTAACGCATCTTCTGAAACGAGGCACAGGGGTTGAAGGGTGTAGGGGATCAAACAACTGTTTGTTGAAGTGCCCTTCTGAGTCATCATTCCGTGCCCATAAAGTGGCGCCGTCGCCACGCAAAGAATCTACTCAAAGAATCATGGGGGTGCGAAGTGTCCATCAGTTGTACCCTTCAAAATCCTTCATTCTGAAGGGCCCTAGTAAATGGCCAGTTATGAGCACTTCGGTTTGGAACGACCCTTCAGTATGGCGGCCATGATTGTTTTCACTCCGAAGGGTCCTTCGGAGGGCGATATATCCCATTTGGAACCCACCGACAATCATCATGGAAACTGATGAAAACATCTCCATCTGTAATGTGTTTTCACACTGAGAATTTGTGACGTGTACTTGTGTTGACATTAGACAGCTAGAAGCTTTAGTGCAGGAGGTGTGTGCGATTTTTGTCTGTTGCTGAAAATAAGTTACAGGCATGTCCATTGAATTCTGCATTGATGATGAAGATATGTGAATGAAACGTGTGTTCAGTGAGGTCAGACAGACAGAAGTTGATAAAAGGAGAGTAAGTGATGAGATCCATATGTGTGTTCATCACACAGCCCCCCCCCCCCCACACACACACAGGCGGTAATAAAGTCATAGCGGCTCTCTGCACAATGGAGGAGAATCATAAAGTTCAATGTAGCGTGTCAGTGGAGCTCTCTCACTAACAGCCCCGGGGCAGCAAAACAAACTCTCTGTTACACACTTGAACAGCAACACTGTTACTCTCTCTGAAACACACACACGCTCGTGTGTGTGTGTGTGTGTGTGTGTGTGTGTGTTACAGATGGGTTCCTCTGACACACATTACCTCACTCACTCTTCCAGGAGCAAATATGAGCGCACAGCAGAGGAATGACTGAAGCGCTGATCTCTGCTCACAGTGAAACATCCTGCTGATGGATTTAAACTCTGTCAGATTCTGTGTGGTCTTATTAGTAAGAAAACACAGAGAGTGAGAGGGAGGGAGAGGGAGAGAGAGAGAGTGAGGGAGAGGGAGAGAGAGAGAAGGAGGGAGAGGGAGAGAGAGAGAGAGAGGGAGGGAGGGAGGGAGAGGATGAGGGAGAGGGAAGGGTTGAGGGAGGGGGTTGTGTTTGAAAAGATGCGCCGGTACGTTGGTGCGGACTTTCGGTTGGACGCGCGGCCAAGAACAGGCTAAAAGCAAATTCCCAAGTGTAAAAAGGTCTGGGCATTTGTGGTGCAGCGGACATAACCGTGAGTCCCGAGCGGGACGACCCGTGTTCGATCCACTGGTAAACCCACCCTTGTGGTGGCTGTCGTTTGACAACCAAAGTCTTTATCCAGCAGAACCCGGTGGGCATCTCCTCCATCCCGTCCGAGCCCGGCCTAGACTCCGGAGAAGGATGCCCTGGAGCTACCCGAGAGCTCCAAAACCTAAGTCTTTATCCAGCAGGACCCGGCGGGCATCTCCTGCATCGTGTCCGACCACAGTGCACCCAGCCTGGCCTCGCCGACCGGACTCCGCCCACCTCACCTCCGGGGCCGGCTGCCCTGGAGCTACCTGCCGCACCGTTAGGTCCATGTGTACACGCGCTTAAGCACCCCCTTCGGGCTAAGCACCTCAGCCCGCGCCCTCCGGCCGACCAAACAGCTGGTCAACCCGAAAGGACTTAGTTTTTGGCGGCTTGCGAAAATCCCTTGGGCTGGTCAACCCGAAAGGACTTTTGGCGGCTTAAAGGGTCCCTACGGGTTGACCAGCCGATCAACCGAAGGGACTCCAGCGCTGGGTCACCCCCCGGGGGAGGGGAGGGTGGAGGGTCAAGGTCTCCCCCGAGAAAAGGTTGGACCCGGGGATGACTTTCAATGGATCGCAGCGAGGAGCTGCTCTGCCACTCACGATACCCCGGCCCAGAATCACGTCGTCTACAAGTCATTTAGCACCGGGTCTCTCACAAACTTGCGGTGCGTGTCGGAAGAGGGAGGGCACGTGTCGGGCCTCTCCCCGGTCCCGTAGCCTCAGGCTCTCAGCCAGGGGACGAGCCCCCGTCTATCCGTGGCCTATCGAGCTTCCCGCGGCGCTGCGGTATCGCTGCCTTCAGGAGGAATTCCGATTTAGAGGCGTTCAGTCGTAATCCAGCTCCAGCTGGTTCAGAACGCAGCAGCACGCCTCATCTTCCAACAGCCCAAAAGAGCTCATGTGACGCCCCTTTTCATCTCTCTCCATTGGCTACCGGTTGAAGCCCGTATCAGATTCAAGTCACTAATGCTTGCCTACAGGACTATCACTGGATCTGCACCGACATACTTTCACACCCTCCTACACCCCATCAAGATCCCTGCGTTCAGCAAACCAGCGGCGTCTTGTATTGCCTTCTCATAAGGGCAGTAAATCGCTTTCCCGCTCATTCACAACTCCTTCCTGGTGGAACGATCTTCCTAACTCGGTCCGGTCAACCACATCTCTCACAACATTCAAAAAACTACTTCAAACCATCTCTTCTGTGAATACTTGACAGACAAATGAAAAAAAAGCACTAACCCTCTCTCTTCCTCTCAACAGGTATTGGTCTGGCTTTTGTTAAAACTAGTAACTTTGTATTGGCACCTATTGAATTATTGCTACTGTATGACATATCGCTTATTGCTCCTTAAACTCTTTGTAAACTCTTTGTCCGCTAAATGACTAAATGTAAATGTAATGTAAATGTAATCCCACAGACGGTAGCTTCGCGCCCGAACAAAATGTCTGAACCTGCGGTTCCTTTAGTACTGAGCAGGATTACTGTCGCAACAACACGGCATCAGTAGGGTAAAACTAACGCTGATCTCACGACGGTCTAAACCCAGCTCACGTTCCCTGTTAGTGGGTGAACAAACCAACGCTTGGCGAATTCTGCTTCGCAATGATAGGAAGAACCGACATCGAAGGATCAAAAAGCGATGTCGCTGTGAACGCATGGCCACCACAAGCCGGTTATCCCTGTGGTAACTTTTATGACACCTCCTGCTTAATACCCAAAACGCCAGAAGGATCGTGAGGCCCCGCTTTCGCGGTCCGTACTCATACTGAAAATCAAGATCACGCAAGCTTTTGCCCTTCTGCTCCGCGGGAGGTTTCCGTCCTCCCTGAGCTCGCCTTAGGACACCTGCGTTACAGTTTGACAGGTGTACCGTCCCAGTCAAACTCCCAACCTGCCACTGTCCCCGGGGCGGGTCGCCTCACTGGGTGAGTGAGGAAACGATAAGAGTAGTGGTATTTCACCCACCATCCTCCCACCAGGGGCTGAGGGCTTGACGCCAGAAGCGAGAGCCCGTGCGGGGCTCGCCGCCCCGCCTCACCGGGTGAGTGAGGAAACAATAAGAGTAGTGGTATTTCAACGGCGGCGCCTCTCACTTATCCTACACCCCTCATGTCTCTTCACGGTGCCAGACTAGAGTCAAGCTCAACAGGGTCTTCTTTCCCCACTGATTCCGCCAAGCCCGTTCCCTTGGATGTGGTTTCACTAGATAGCAGGTAGGGACAGTGGGAATCTCGTTCATCCATTCATGCGCGTCACTAATTAGATGACGAGGCATTTGGCTATTTACACCATGTTTTCAGGCACACCCACCAGCACCTGAGGCACCTAAAAAGGTGCTATTGTAGGTTTTGTGGCAGGGTAATTACTACCAAGGCAGATCAGGAAGCTTGGCAGGTCTATACTTGTGTTCCGGTCCCTCTCATATACAAATCATAGCAGCCCAGCGAGCCTACTACGGTGAGCAGACAAAGGTCCATAAGGTCTCGGGAGGTTAGTCCTAGTGCTCGCAGCCGGATGCTGGATGCCACCACTGGGGTATGTTTCGGTGGCTCATTGGTTTGGATCATGATCGATTGTGAACTCTCGGGCGAGCCATATTTTTTCCCCTTCAGTAGGTAACTCTCTTCCATCCATCCGTCGGCCACGACAGTGACGTCAAGGATGGTGACTCGGCCCTCCTCTGCCACTACAAGGTCCAGCTTAATAAAAGATCCCCCGGCGGGGATAATTGGCTCAGTCCAGGTCTCTCGCCCCTCGCGTCTCAGCATTGTGCTGAGTTTATTGATGACTCAGTTCTGATCTTGCATCATCACATGATTGTCTCTTTGGCCCCACATCTCCCTCGGCACTTGAGCTTTCCTGCACTTACGTCGCGCCCCTGGGCTGCTCTCGCTTTGGTCCCGAGATTCCCCCCTCTTAGTTGGATCCCACGTATGTACAGTCGGGGAAAGACTCGCTCGGGGTGCTCCAGCCATGCAGTAGAGCTGTTGTCATAGCCACAGCTGGACATATCTCTCCCATCAGCCGATGATCTCCATATAATCACCCACTCAGCTCTGGCCTCTTCCAGTGAGCATACCACAGTCCTCCCAACCCGGCAGGGTAGGTTCACTAGCCTCAGCAGCACTTGGAAGGACTTGAGTTGGGTAGTAGTCATTAAGAGAGTCATAGTTACTCCCGCCATTTACCCACGCTTCCTTGAATCTTCTTCACTTCAGCAGGAGGGAATCTCGTTCATTATCGGAATCAACCAGACAAATCGCTCCACCAACTAAGAACGGCCATGCACCACCACCCACGGTATCGAGAAAGAGCTATCGATCTGTCAATCCTTTCCGTGTCCGGGCCGGGTGAGGTTCCCCGTGTTTGCAGGCTCCACTCCTGGTGGTGCCCTTCCGTTAATTCCTTTAAGTTTCAGCTTTGCAACCATACTCCCCCCGGAACCCAAAGACTCATGGTTTCCCCATGTCTTTATCAACTAACTTAACCTCTTTCTTGAATGCATGTGGGCAATTCCGTGAAAATGTCAACCTTACCACGAAAAAATTAAGTTTTTACCAGCGGTTTTTACTATGGTAACAGCACAGATTTTAACATTTGGTGGTTAAAATACCCATGTGAGATCTCTCTTCAAATTTGTAAAGCATTTGTTTTATTTTTAGTGCATGATTTTTCATAGTCAGGTAAGTGCCATTTTCAGGATTGTCACATCCATAACGCTACATATTCCTCATAAATGGACACATGAAAATGAATATAAAGTAACTATTTTATGTTCTATAAAGAGGCATCCCTTCTCCATTCATTGGGTATTATTGCTTCAGGATTGTGCATTTCATTTTACAGAAATCCTACAAAGTTTATCGTCTCACAAAAACCGCATCCTTTTTTTGTCACATCCATAACGCATGTTTATTTCCCTTTTTTTAAATATATATTTTTTTCATAGACTGACATTTTTTGATGTTTAGACTCTGTCAACAAGGGTTCAGTAAAATATAAACAGATGGTTCAATATATTCGTAACAAATTCATTCTCTGAGCATTTTATCACGTCCATAATGCAAAATGTCACGTCCATAACGTTGGAATTGCCCATGTGTGGTTCAACGTGGTTTCTATCTATTACATCTTCAGTACAACTAAACTCCTCTCCCAACAAAAAAAAGAATCTGTGTTACAATCACACAAAACATTGCCCAAAGTGTTAAAAAACCATCCTTTCTAAAGCCGTGGTTGGGACATATACACAGACAAAGACATAAGAACTGTTTTCAAGTAAAGCGTTAACTTTCAACAATCTCCCTTTAATTACTTCATCAACATTTAAGGAACAAGGAATAAAACTTTTCGAAAAAAGCATGGCAACGCCACCACTCAATGAAGTACAATGACTTAAAATCGCTAACCCATCAAATTCTTTAACCCAGTCTGCAGTATTTGATACATCACTATGTGTCTCTTGCAAAAAACACACATCAATTTTCTTTCTTTTTAACAGTTCGAACACTTGAGCTCTCTTCTTAATATCTCTTGCTCCATTAATGTTTAGGGATGCAAGATTTATATCTCCCATAACAAATAAAAGAGAAAAGCAGAAGAGGCAAAAAAAACAGAAAAAATCTAATAAACTGCCCATATTAGCTGTCTCAAAACCCGTCCAACTTAGTTTTCAAACTCGTCAGAATTTAATTTAGACGGTAACCCTCTTTATTAGTGAAACAATTCTCATTTCTTGAAGTCTTTACTTTATCGACGAACTGTGTTATGTCTGGAAAATACTTTTTTGTTACTATTTTCCGACTCATCTGAGTCAACTGCTGCTTGACTTAACATTACATTCGGGGGTAAAAAAAGCTCTTAACATAAATAAATAACATAATTGAAGTCATCGTGGCGAAAATTAAGAGTGAGATCAAGTTCGTCAACATTATCCTTCAAAATCATATAGACAGTGCGTCTAAAGCACATCACATGCTTTCAATGAGGGGACTTGCTCCCGATCGGGATCAATCTAACCGGAGAGACCAATTTTCCATAGCAAGCACTGCTGTTTAAGTCTCATTTTTAATGAACGGCCGCACATAGCATTTCTTTCTTAGGGGGAGTGATGTAAAAACGCCATCAATCTCAACACCGCTCTCCACTAACAAATTTGCAAGCTCAATCATCTTCATAAACAAAACAATAGCATTATTCATCCGTGATGCCAATAAAATGCCATGTGTGTGTGCGTGCATGCGTTCATTGGTATATTATAGACTTCACTTAGATACTGAACTCTGTGAATATTCACAGCATTGTTTTATTTACAGTCATTAAAACATGAATAAACAAACACACTGGTGGGTGTCGGTGATAAACTGGGCTGCGGTCAGCCCCGACAAAACGTTGCAAAATGTTTTTTAAACGTAAACGGTGGTGCGGTTGAACACTCTGTTGTGATGAAGCAAGAGTTGAACTATGGCAGCTGAGAAGGTCATTCCTTGTGTTCGGAGCCTGATGAAATCGGTATAAATACGTGTTGAATACTGCAAAATACATCTCTTCTAATGTCTTCAATTGTTGCGTATACCGAGCTGCAGCGGACACATTTAAACGACTTTAGTTGGATTTGTGCGAGCTGTCTCTTTAATACCACGTGGGTTATATTCATGTTGCTGCTGATTGGGCCGACATTCTTGACACGCCTGTCGCTACCCGATCCGTCCCGGAAATTCAATTTGTTCCGATACAATTTACGGCAGTTAAAAAAAAAAAGTTCGTTCCATACTGGAAATAGTTTTTAAATAAACTCTTTATTGAACATTGCATTTAACATCAAAAGACGTTAAACACATTACAATTTGTAATGGTTTGGAGAAACGTAGGAGGGATACACTAAGAATCCTGTTTAGAGCGGAAAATAGTTTTTCAATTATTTATAATGAAAATATGCAGGATTCTTAGTGTATCCCTTGTACGTTTCTCCAAACCATTACAAATTGTAATTATGTTGCTTTTTATTTTTTAATACCAATGAAAATACAATATGACAAAATGTTATATGTCAGGAGTGAGAGATTTTTATTTATAAAAAATGTTTTTTGTTTATAGTAAAACTAAGTTTATTTTTTATTAATGATTCTATTCTTAAATACTTTTTTGGCAAAATATGTAAAGGTTAATATGTGGCACAAAATTGTTACTCCAATTAAATAATTGAAAAATTAAATACAAATGTTAACTATTAAGTCACCATTTAGTAAAGTGTGTGTTTTATTTATATGTTATGCTCTACATATTTTAGCATACTTTAACAAATGTCTGTATTTAAGAAACACACAGCATTTTCTGAATTCATTCAATTTATTTATTTATACATTTGTTACTTCTTTTCTTTAGTCATTCATTCACTCACTACCTCCCTCCATCCCTCACTCATCTATTCGTCTACTTAAATTGCTGATTGAGGAACATGGCATTGACCTTTAGGCCGTGTTTATCAATACAGTATGCCAAAAAATGTTTCCATGTCTTCTTGATACTGAAATACAAACAAAAAGTCATCCTTCGCCTTGGAGAATTGACCCCTCAGGACCTTTCTGATGACATTTTGTTGATCGTCCCTGTGCCTCCGCAAAAATACAGGCTCTGTCACCTCCCCATGGAATAGTCTCTGTGACTTTGTATTCAGTCCCATGCTGAATGTAGGTCTCTGACAATGGCTGGCTGCTGCACCTGGTAAAGTTAAGACACAAGTTTGTATTCATGTATGTATATGTGCATGCATGTATATAGGCACATATTCAGCATACATGCAATATGTATATGCAATATTCACTCCGCTGCCATGTTGAAATCGAAAAGGTGGGAAGAAAACCCGAAGGACAGATAGACTGCAATGGTTTGGACTACCATCGGGTGTCTGTTACATAAAACAAAACAAATGATGCGTTTAAAAACAGCGTTAGATTGGCTGTGTGCGCGTGAATGAAACCCGCAAATGGCAGTTTAAACAGTCACTAATATGTTCTCACTTTACCAACAGTGACTTTACAGATGTAATATTATTATCAAATATCATTGTTGAATGCACCACCACTGGCAAACCAATGGAACCTCCTCCTAAAACACACACATGCACGAACGCACACACAGTAGTTTGATGGCATATGTTTTCTTGTGTGAAAATCCATCTTACCTCTGTGAATGTTAATGGACACGATGTGCAGGTGCATACTGTGAAACACAAATAACACTGTAAGACTTTGCTTTTATTATCTAACAGCTCTGACAAATGAAACATTCTTACCATCAGCATGCAGATTATTAACTAAGGCCTAGTCCTGGCGTAAGATAAGCCTCGTCTGTGCAACCGCGCCACAATAGTACACAGTAAATGCTGTCGTGTAGCTTCTTCTACAATCTTGAGGCAAGCATTTCCCATCTGAAATTAAAGGCGGATCGGTTACATCCTTGTGAAAGCTGCCATGTTTAAAATGATGCATGGTCTCAGCTTCAGCTGCTGTCTTAGACAGCATGGGTTCTGAAATCACCCACTTGGTGTACAGGTCAGTCATGGTACGGACATACTTGTTGCTGCGTTCTGTTGCTGGTAGTGGACCAATCAATGTAAACCGAGCACCTCCCAAGCTTCTTTTACCTGCATGGGACAACATTAGCATCAGTCAAATGCTGGTAAAACTGTACACAAGCTTGAGACTAGCTTGTTAGTCTCATGAGTATGCACAAATATTGTAAGCAGTACCATAGTGGAAAGCAAGACTGGCACAACAGTTTGATGGGGTCATTCAGCTGGCAGCAGTGACAAGATCTCACCTAAAAGCAAGGAAAATAAACTAAAAATAACTTCTAAATCAAGAAGGTACCTAACAACCTGAGGTGGCAAAAGTTCTTAAGTACAGATACTTTAAAAAATAGGAAAAAGTATCAATTAAAAGTAAAGTACCACATCTGTAGTATATGACCCATTCTTTCACATCGTTGATTATTGTGGACCAATAGTAGCCAGCAATAACCCTGTTTTGAGTGACTCTGACACCACTGTGATTGACAGGTCCTGGGTTATTGTGGCACTCTGTAAAATCAGATGTTTTCTCTTCCTCTGACAGGACAACTAGCCGTATGTACCATGTAGAAGAGTCTGTCATCGGTTTAAAGAGGAAAGGTTGCAGTTCAAAGTAAAGAAAAATCAATCATAATAATATCTGACTCAGATTAAACTATATTTATGATCACTTTTATCACTATATGATCACTAATATGATATTAATACCCTGCTGAAAAAAATAAACAATTCTATTGGATTTAATGGTTATAATAGAAATGGTTTTGGTTGGGATGGAAACTATGGTCTATGTACTGTGGCAGATATCTGAATAATCCCCAAAACAATACAAAACAGGAATTTTGTAATGGTTTTAATTGTAGAAAGCTAATGGGTCTGTTATCAAATCTATTTTTATTCAGCAGGGCACCGAAGTACAGAGAGAGATCTGAACAGGTCATTTACAGTTAAAACGTATATTAAGCACATGACATATTGTGTAACGTTAGACAGTTTCTCGGTATTACCTTTGAGGGTCTCATTCGTAGACGCCCGTTTTATCTTCTGACGCTCTGTAGGGCTGTCAGGACTTTCTCCTTTCAAGAGATAATATTTAAATTGTTCATCAAATTCACATCCGCAGGACAAGTGTCGTGATGCGCTTTTGCACATGCGCAGTACAAATCGAGCAACCCCTGAACGGATCGAGTCGACTGTCGTAAAAACTGAATTAACCTGGATGTGGCGTCACTTTCGCGCATGCGCGGAACAAATCGTGTTTCCGGGACGGATCGGGTAGCGACAACGCCCACCAAACAAGAGAAAACGCATCTCAAATCGTGTTGCACACCGTTGAAGACCGTTTCCAGGAAACGTGTCTTTTGTGCACCGGTTTGAGCTTGAACATGCCCCTGTTATAGTTGTCAGATGTGTTCAGCCGCGGTCACGTGTGATCTAGCACGCGGCAGCAGCTCATCATGTGACCCCTGATGAACGCTAGTGCGCAGGCGCGTCTCTGTGAAACATGATATACACGCTGATCGGTCAATTCATTTTATAAACTTTACACAGACAGTAAACATTGTTCAAAACGTATTTATTTCGCCAAATGTGTCATTTGTAATGTTCGTTT
Organism: Triplophysa rosa; assembly: GCF_024868665.1. Classification (NCBI taxonomy): domain Eukaryota; kingdom Metazoa; phylum Chordata; class Actinopteri; order Cypriniformes; family Nemacheilidae; genus Triplophysa; species Triplophysa rosa. The sequence continues at coordinate 24,209,933 of NC_079902.1, forward strand.
GGTAGAACTGAAACACTGTTGAGTTGTAAGTGCTTAGTGTGAACAGCAGAGGGCGCCACAGCCTGGAAACTCATACGGTAACAGTACAATGAACTACAACTGAAACCAAAAGACCGGTTGTAACATGGTTAAATTTATAAGAAGGACGTAAAAATATTTAAAACCTGAAATAATTAAAAAATTATATGATAGGATAATTAAATCTGTGCACTTCAATTACTGTTTGGTATGGCTCGGCCACCAAATCAGACCTACGAAGACTACAACGGACAGTTCGTAGTGCTGAGAAAATTATTGGTGCTCCTCTGCCCACACTTCAGGACCTGTACGATTCCAGAGTGAAAAACAGGGCAAGAAAAATCATCATTGACTCCACACACCCAGCACACAAACTCTTTGATCTGCTGCCCTCTGGCCGGCGCTTTAGAGCACCAAACACCAGGACTTCCAGACACAGAAGCAGCTTCTTCCCCCAGGCAATCTCCCTCCTAAACAGATAACTGCTCCTTAAGAGCAATATTCCACTTCCACTACTCCTATAGTGTGCACTATAGTGCCTTATTATATCTACATCTTATGTATACATGTATATAACACTACCTCTACTTACTAAATTATCCATTTGCACAAGTGTACATACAATCTGTTAATATGTTTATTCTACTATATACTACCCTGTACAATGTCTCTTATATGTTATTATCCCCCATTTTCTGTAAAATAGTCTTTATTTTATATATGCACATTTTTGAATCTTTTAGACTGTAAATCTTATTATATTGTATTGTCATTGTGTTGAATGTCTGTACTAGAAGCTTCCAACACCAAAGAAAATTCCTTGTGTGTGCAAGCACACTTGGCAATAAAGCTCTTCTGATTCTGATTGCAAACAGCGCCTCCAGTGGCATAAGGTGTAAAGTCTGCACAGCTTTGGCGCTGGGGATCGGGGTTCTAGTTCACCTCTTGTTGAAAACGCTCTTTTACCTTTTTCTATCACATTACAGATCATAAAGGCATTTGTTTTCAATAAAATTGATTTAAGACTAAAAATTTATTTTTATTCATAAAGTTTAAGTTTAGGGTAAGGTTAGGGGTAGGTGTAGGGCTTTAATATCTCAAAAAATTGCCATCATTTTAATATTTTTTTACACTCTGTTATTATTGCATAATGTTTAATGCACAACAATACTCAGGTGCAAATAGTAACGTTATCTGCCACTCTTTATAAGTACCAATAGCATCTACTATTTCAACTTAATCCAAAGATATACAGCTATGTTTGGTTAAAGTAAATAGCATATAAGAAATGCTGCTATTTTCACTTAGTGTAAACATGGAACGCAGGTGTATTGCAACAGATTTACTAGCATCATATCTAAGTGTGTGTGTGTGTGTGTGTGTTTGTGTGTGTGTGTGTGTGTGTGTGTGTGCTGTGTGTGTGTGTGTGTGTGTGTGTGTGCTGTGTGTGTGCGTGTGTGTGTGTGTGTGTGTGTGTGTGTGTGTGTGTGTGTG
>NC_079902.1:24213944-24231200 GCF_024868665.1 Triplophysa rosa
TATTGTTGTTCATAACACATCTGCTTTAATTTTGCTCGGGTTTGGGATGAGAGAGAGCGGTGGGGTTTGGGAACAAATAAGTTTAACATGCAATGCATACTGCAGTGTGAAGAAAATTGTGTGTGCGTGTGTCTAGTATAAAGGTTGTGAATCTCACAGGATGTGTGTGGTTTAACCTGACTGTCTGTCTGTGTGTGTGTGTGTGTGTGTGTGTGTGCGTGCGTGCGTGCGTGCGTGCGTGTGTGTGTGTGTCTGTTCAAGGACTTGATCATGATATTTCAAATGTGCTTAATGAAACACACACACATATGAACAAAATAACATCATTCAGGTTATTCAAAGTGTTTGGTGTGAGGTCAGACATAATGTTTGACTGCTTCATCCCGCAAGAACACAACACACTGAACCCAAGCGATCGGTCTTTACACGTGTGTGTATCAGGCCCAGCTCCAGGAAGGAAAGGTGGGCCAAGTGATTTTCCAGGTGGGCGGAGGCCGAGGGGGGTAACTATATATATATATATATAAGTGAATGAGCTAAGACTGTCTCGACATAAAAGGGAAACCAGAAAATAAAAATATTTGGAGCTGACTTGAATATAGAATTAATTTTGTGATTGGCTGTTATGTGGTGTGTGGGCAGGGTGGACGCAGAGTCGCTGAGAGAGAGAGTTGTGCAATCTCCGTTCACTGCAATGGAACAGTTTTTTCACAGCAGCGGCGGTTCACAGATCCTCTCTCTCAACGGCTCTGGGTGGAGGCAGGGTGGGCAAAGCTTCTGATAGGGTGGGCAAAGGCCACCCTGTGCCCCCCGGGGAGTAGGGCCTGGTGTGTATGATGCTCCTCGTTTATTCTTCAGATAAACCACACGTGATGCTCCTGCAGCTCAATTTGGAGTACAACACAAAAGTCATGGATTCAATTCTCATGCAAAACACACAAAAAAAGTAATTAAACTAATACAAAAATCCCCAACTGCGTGAATGTAGATGTTTGTGTCCTCTCTTCACATGAATCATGTCTTCTGTTAGCCTTTAACAAGCTTTAGCTGAATTTTCATTCTGAAATCACTTCATCACGCACACACACATGCAGTGACATCACGACACAAACACGCTCGCATGCGGAACAGCAGCACTGAACACTGGAACCAGCAGCAGAGAGTTCAGGTTCTGTGTGTTTGAAACGCTGTCGCCATGACGATCAGCACACGACCACGTTAATTGCATCTAGAATAAAAATCTGTGTTTACATAATGTATGTCTGTGTACTGTGCATATTCATTTTGTATTAATAAACACATACATGCACACAAACATGTACTGTCATGGCTCTGCTTCATTTAGTCATGTTTTTCTTGGTCCTGTGGCAGAGCCATGACAAAGCCTTTGGTTATGTGTGGAGAGAAACATATTGTTGTCCTTTTGACAATAATATACGTTCTCTCCAGTGTCTCGTCATTGGCCCCGCCCCTCTCGTTTCCTTGTTATCTTTCCCTGAGTTTTTTATTACCCACACCTGCCCTGTGTCATTATCCCTCGTTTGTCTTACCCTTTAAATAGTCCTCATGTTTCATTGTCTTGTGTTCGTGGATTGCGTTTTGTACTTCGTTCCATGTGTGCCTTGTGCCTTGTTCGGTCTGTTCCTGCTCCCCGTTTAGTGTTGGTATTTGTTTGTAGTATTCTTGTTATTTTTGACCTTGTTTTGTCTTGCCCCCTCGTGGAAAGTTTTTGTTTGTATTTATCCTTAGTTGATTTTCCCCCATCGTGGGTTTTTGTTTTGTCTTGGATTTTGTTATTAATAAATATCTGTGTTTAACCGCTTCACTGCCGCCGCCTGCGTTTGGGTTCTTCAGCCACGAGAATCGTGACATGTACAGTATATTATAGAAAATGTTCACATTTATTTATATTTGCCAATAATTTAAATGAGATGTAAACATTTATTAATATTTTATTTTATTCAACACGCTGCAGGTATTTTACTAATGTTCTCTTCCACACATCACCACACATGACGCACACTTCTCACAGCTACACACTAGAGGAGTTTTATGATGTGTGTGGATGTGATTTCAGCCAATCCACTCCACCCTGGCACAGTCCAGAGCCATCACTCATGTGAACGCATGTGTCTGTTTCTCATTTATTCTGTGTGTATATATGTTTATCTTGGACGGAAACTTCTCTTCCAGTGTCTGTTCAGTACAATGAGTCACTCCAAGTTTTACAAGTTTGAAATGCTCAAATCTGATTGGCACAACATTAGATGTAATAGAGTAAAATAGAGTAGAGTAGAATAAAGTAGAGTAGAGTAGAGGTGAGTAGAGTAGAGTAGAGGTGAATAGAGTAGAGTAGAATCGAGGTGAATAGAGTAGAGTAGAGGTGAGTAGAATAAAGTAGAGTAGAGTCGAGGTGAGTAGAATAGATATGAGTAGAGTAGAGTAGAGGTGAGTAGAGTAGAGTAGAGGTGAGTAGAGTAGAGTAGAATCGAGGTGAATAGAGTAGAGTAGAGGTGAGTAGAATAAAGTAAAGTAGAGTAGAGGTGAGGTGAGTAGAATAACGTAAAGTAGAATAGAGTAGAGTAGAGTAGGGTAGAATAAAGTACAGTAGAGGCGAGTAGATGTGAATAGAGTAGAGTAGAGTAGGGTAGAATAAAGTACAGTAGAGGCGAGTAGATGTGAATAGAGTAGAGTAGAGGTGAGTAGAATAAAGTAAAGTAGAGTAGAGGTGAGTAGAATAGATATGAGTAGAGTAGAGTAGAGGTGAGTAGAATGAAGTAGAGTAGAGTAGAGTAGAGTAGAGTAGAGTAGAGTAGAGTAGAGTAGAGTAGAGTAGAGTAGAGTAGAGTAGAGTAGAGTAGAGGTAGGGTAGAGGGTAGGTAGGGGTAGAGTAAGAGTAGAGTAGAGTAGAGTAGAGTAGAGTAGAGTAGAGTAGAGTAGAGTAGAGTAGAGTAGTGTAGAGTAGAGTAGAGTAGAGTAGAGTAGAGTAGAGTAGAGTAGAGTAGAGTAGAGTAGAGTAGAGTAGAGTGGTAGATGAGTAGAGTAGAGTAGGTAGATGACAAGGTAGGGTTAGTGCAAGAGGATTGCAATTAGAGTAGAGTAGAGTAGAGTAGAGTAGAGTAGAGTAGAGTAGAGTAGAGTAGAGTAGAGGTAGGGTAGGGTAGGGTAGGGTAGAGGTTAGAGGTAGGAGTAGAGTAGAGTAGAGTAGAGTAGAGTAGAGTAGAGTAGAGTAGGGTAGGGTAGGTGTAGGGTAGAGGGTAGAGGTAGGGTAGGAGTAGAGTAGAGTAGAGTAGAGTAGAGTAGAGTAGAGTAGAGTAGAGTAGAGTAGAGTAGAGTAGAGTAGAGTAGAGTAGAGTAGGGTAGGGTAGGGGAGGGTAGGGGTAGAGTAAGAGTAGAGTAGAGTAGAGTAGAGTAGAGTAGAGTAGAGTAGAGTAGAGTAGAGTAGAGTAGTGCTAGAGTAGAGTAGAGTAGAGTAGAGTAGAGTAGAGTAGAGTAGAGTAGAGTAGTAGAGTAGAGTAGAGTACATGTAGAGTAGTAGAGTTAGATAGAGTAGAGTAGAGGTAGAGAAAGTTAGAGTTGTGCAGAGTAAGTGAGATGAGTGAGTGCAGAGTAGAGTAGAGTAGAGTAGAGTAGAGTAGAGTAGAGTAGAGTAGAGTAGAGTAGAGTAGAGGTAGGTAGGTAGGGTAGGGTAGGGTTAGAGGTAGGAGTAGAGTAGAGTAGAGTAGAGTAGAGTAGAGTAGAGTAGAGTAGGTAGGGTAGGGTAGGGTAGGGGTAGAGGTAGGGTAGGAGTAGAGTAGAGTAGAGTAGAGTAGAGTAGAGTAGAGTAGAGTAGAGTAGAGTAGAGTAGAGTAGAGTAGAGTAGAGTAGAGTAGGGTAGGGTAGGGGAGGGTAGGGAGTAGAGAAGAGTAGAGTAGAGTAGAGTAGAGTAGAGTAGAGTAGAGTAGAGTAGAGTAGAGTAGAGTAGTAGATACTAGAGTAGAGTAGAGTAGAGTAGAGTAGAGTAGAGTAGAGTAGAGTAGAGTAGAGTAGAGTAGAGTAGAGTAGAGTAGAGTAGAGTAGAGTAGAGTAGAGGTAGGGTAGGGTAGGGTAGGGGTAGAGTAGAGTAGAGTAGAGTAGAGTAGAGTAGAGTAGAGAGTAGAGTAGAGTAGAGTAGAGTAGAGTAGAGTAGAGTAGAGTAGAGGTAGAGTAGGGTAGAGTAGAGTAATGATGATGGCAAGAGTAGAGTTGTGCAAGAGTGGAGTTGTGCAAGAGTAGAGTAGAGTAGAGTAGAGTAGAGTAGAGTAGAGTAGAGTAGAGTAGAGTAGAGTAGGGTAGGGTAGGGTAGGGTAGGGTAGGGTTAGAGGTAGGAGTAGAGTAGAGTAGAGTAGAGTAGAGTAGAGTAGAGTAGAGTAGGTGTAGGGGTAGAGGTAGGGTAGAGGGTAGAGGGTAGGGTAGGAAGTAGAGTAGAGTAGAGTAGAGTAGAGTAGGAGTAGAGTAGAGTAGTAGAGTAGAGTAGTAGTAGGTGAGAGTAGAGAGTAGAGTATGAGAGTAGAGTAGTAGAGAGATAGGTAGGTAGAGGTGGTAGAGTAGTAGGTAGGTAGAGTAGAGGGTAGAGTAGAGTATGTGAGCAGGTAGTAGAGTTAGTAGTAGAGAGATTGGAGTTGGCTAGGTTAGAGTAGAATAGAGGTAGTAGGGTAGAGTAGGAGTAGGAGTAAGAAGTAGAGTAGGTGAGTAGAGTAGGGTAGGTAGAGGTAGAGTAGAGTAGGGTAGGGTAGGGTAAGTAGGTAGGGGTCGTAGGTAGGTAGGAGTAGGGTAGTAGGCGTAGAGTAGAGTAGAGTAGAGTAGAGTAGAGTAGAGTAGAGTAGAGTAGAGTAGAGTAGAGTAGAGTAGAGTAGAGTAGAGTAGGGTAGGGTAGGGGAGGGTAGGGGTAGAGAAGAGTAGAGTAGAGTAGAGTAGAGTAGAGTAGAGTAGAGTAGAGTAGAGTAGAGTAGAGTAGTGCTAGAGTAGAGTAGAGTAGAGTAGAGTAGAGTAGAGTAGAGTAGAGTAGAGTAGAGTAGAGTAGAGTAGAGTAGAGTAGAGTAGAGTAGAGTAGAGTAGGGTAGGGTAGGGTAGGGTAGGGGTAGAGTAGAGTAGAGTAGAGTAGAGTAGAGTAGAGTAGAGTAGAGGTGAGTAGAATGAAGTAGAGTACAGTAGAGTAGAGTAGAGTAGAGTAGAGTAGAGTAGAGTAGAGTAGAATGAAGTAGAGTACAGTAGAGTAGAGTAGAGTAGAGTAGAGTAGAGTAGAGTAGAGTAGAATGAAGTAGAGTACAGTAGAGTAGAGTAGAGTAGAGTAGAGTAGAGTAGAGTAGAGTAGAATGAAGTAGAGTACAGTAGAGTAGAGTAGAGTAGAGTAGAGTAGAGTAGAGTAGAGTAGAATGAAGTAGAGTACAGTAGAGTAGAGTAGAGTAGAGTAGAGTAGAGTAGAGTAGAGTAGAATGAAGTAGAGTACAGTAGAGTAGAGTAGAGTAGAGTAGAGTAGAGTAGAGGTGAGTAGAATGAAGTAGAGTACAGTAGAGTAGAGTAGAGTAGAATGTGGTTTATGTGTGAGATTTCAGTTTTGTTTCAGGTGGACACTGATGTCTCTTCTTTTGATTGGTGTATAAGTAATGCTCAACAAACAGCAGTAATAAATAAAGCTGAAGTGCAATTCAAAGTGTGTGTGTTAGCTTGAATGGATTAATGAAAATAAGTTTCTTGGTGTGATCATAGATGATAAAATAAGTTGGAATTCTCATATCAACCATGTACATAATCAACTTTCTAGAAGCGTTGCAGTACTGAATAAAGCAAAGAACGTTCTGAACTGCAAACCACTCCACATTCTTTATTGTGCACTGACCAACCTCCTGTGTGGAAGACATTAAAATGAAATGATTTGGCTCATTTTGGTTCACAAAGAACGTATAAAGCAAAATACAACCTGCTCCCTGGCAATATTCAAACATTGTTTCTAATATAGATGGGAGATTTAATTTTAGGAAACTTCAAACATCTTTGTGTCCGTACTACTTTAAAAGTTTTTGTATTTCTGTGTGTGGCGTGATGATGTGGATCAGATTAAGTCCAGTGATCAAGCAGTGATCCAATTTAAAAAGCGGATACAAAAATATGGTTCTTACAAGGTACAGGGAGGAAGAAGGGTTTTGACTAGGTGTTTTCACCAACTATTTATTTATTGTATTGTTGTCTTGTTGTGTGTGTGTGTGTGTGTGTGTGTGTGTGTGTGTGTGTGTGTGTGTGTGTGTAGTTTTTTGACATTATTCATCTTTACGGTGGATATAAATGTAACTATGTGGGTTTTTTTATTTTTTATTTTATGTGGATAAAAACAAACATATGCAGCAAATTGTAATTCATTTATTAATATAGGTTTATGGTGACAGAATTACAAAGATAATATGATGATCATAATTGAGCAGTGGAGAAGGGATAGGACTACATAAACTGTTGCTTCTTCCTACTCCTTTTCGGTTATGTATATGTTACGATTATTTTGTTTCGTTATTTTTTTGTTTATTAGCTAAAATTGTATTATTTGTACATGTTCGAAATAAAGCTTTTCATTCATTCATTGTGTGACGTCACGGTGTCTACAATCATGTTCATTTAAGTGGAGCAGCTAATGTGTGATCATTAACATCTGGTGTGATGATGTCTCATGAATCACTCTTTCTCAGAAGTTCACAGATGTTGATGCAACCATAAAGCGGCCGTTTTGACGTCAAGATGGGAGGAGTTGTGCGGTGACGTCACAGCGGGGCGCGGCAGGGTTTATGTGTGCGAGGCTCGCGCAGGACACTCAGAGCCGAGGGCACGTGAAACTTTCACTGATCGGACACTCCGGTGTGTTGTTGGTATTGCTCAGTGGTCGGGATGGTTTATTTCTCATGATGAAGCTTCTCGTTCTGGAGCTCGATTAGCAGGTGAGATTCCGCGCGCGGACAAAGAGAGAGAGACCCACGTGAGTCTTTAAATGTCCCAAGATGTTTTAATGTAACAAACAATTATCGTAAATAATCCTCTGTTTAAAATATCTATTCGTGAGACTTTATTAATATTCCTGTAGTGTTTAATCAGTATGTTGATGTTGGTTGTTATTTTTTTCAATAGAAAATATGTTTTGCATATAGTTGGTAAACTTTAAAATGAAGCAAAACTAAACAACACGCGAGGATGTCAGTAGGTGAGTTTGTATTTATTTATCGTAACGACACATGATTGTGTGTGTGTGTGTTTGCTGTCAGGTTGTTTTGATGGCTGCTGTGATCTTCGCGCTGCTGTTTCTCCTCATTTCTTCTCCCGTCATCAGCCCGCGGGTCACCGGCGCGCAGCGGCTGCCCGACATCATTGTTATCGGGGTGAGGAAGGGCGGGACGCGCGCGCTGATCGAGATGTTGAAACTTCACGCATCTGTCGTCGCCGCGCACAACGAAGTTCACTTCTTCGACTGGGACAGTCACTACCAGCGCGGGCTGGACTGGTACCGTTCACAGATGCCGTACGCCCAGCCGGGTCTGCTGACGGTGGAGAAGACACCCGCCTACTTCACCTCCGTCAAAGCACCCGAGCGCGTCCTGCGCATGAAGCCGGACGTCAAACTGCTGCTGATCGTGCGGGACCCGACGACGCGTCTGCTGTCCGATTACACGCAGGTGTTCCACAACCAGCTGGCGAAACACAAACGCCCGCTGCCGCTCGAGACTCTGCTCATGCGCGAGGGTGAGTTGAACCCGAACTACAAGCCCTTGAACCGCAGCCTGTATCACGTGCATCTGGAGCGCTGGCTCGCCGTGTTCTCCGTAGACAGCATCCACCTGGTGGACGGTGACGCGCTGATTCAACACCCGCTACCGGAAATAAAGAAGGTGGAGAAGTTCCTAAAGCTCGAGCCGCAGATAAACGCCTCTAACTTTTACTTCAACGCGACGCGCGGGTTTTATTGTCTGCGCGCGCGCGGGCGGGACCGATGCCTGCACGGGTCGAAGGGCCGCAAACATCCGCCGGTGGATCCGGACATCCTGCAGAAACTCTACGAGTACTTCCGTGAACCCAACCGGAGGTTCTTCGATCTGGTGGGACGAACCTTTGACTGGAAGTGAGAGACGAAAACCCCCAAAACCAAACGGGGTGAATGAACAAACGGTGCTGAAGGGAAGGAACATAACTGGAAAATAAACGCAAGGTTTGATGTGTATGTCAATATGAAATCATTCACAATAATCCCTTATGAAAACTATTTCAACAAAAAATGTATTTGTGGTAAAACATTTATTTTCTCTTGGATAACAGTATTAGCATTGACAATGATATTGAACAGTAAGCAGTCCGTACACAGATATGTGGACACACGTTCTTTATGAAGTCAGTACGTGAAGCTTAATTTACTGCTGCTACATTATTAAATGTTTATTTTTTTCTTTAAATCATTCAGCATTACAAAAACCTCACTGTATATGCTAGTTTATATGTTCTCTTATGTCAAATATTTTTTAAATGAAGGAAGATTATATTAATAAAGTATTTTTGTTATCATTTGGTCTCTCTCTCGCTCTCACTCTCTCTGTGCATGCGTGCGTGTGGGGACTCTAAACTTCTACTCACTGTTTGAAAGGTTAAAATCTGCTGTAAGTCCAGTGTTGTAATGTAACGAAGTAAAAATACTTAAGTACGGTACTTTTGGGGAGTATCTGTACTTTACTTGAGTCTCATATTCCTGCAGATTTTACTTTTACTCCTCTACATTTTCTGAACAAAATGTATACTTGTTCGTTACTACAAAATAAAAGCATAGAAACAGAACTGAAATAGACAAGTCGGCGATTCGGTAGTGGTGGGCGGATCGATCCTGAAGTATCGATACTGAGGTTGTATCGAAAAGGATCGATCCTAACATAAAAATATCGATACTGATGTGTTTTTAGTTTTTACTACTGATTTTATTTATTTACTAATGTAGTTAATAATTGTATAATGAAGAAAAACTATTTTCCATACATCTAGTTTTGCACACGTTGCTCCTCCTGCCCTGCTGTGTTTTGTAGTCCGCTATCACGTGACTCAGCAGCGCAAGCGCGCAGACGCAGCTGCAGCCGGCGAAAAGAAGAGGAGCATCTGTGGAGTTTATCACCTCGGTGAATAAAAACACTGCGAACTGCGATGTATGGCAGTGGGCCTTTGGGGGTAAAAAGCTTTATTGTAAAAAGTACTTTATTGTTTGAGAGACAAAGTAAATAAAGTGCTTAAATAATAGTGTGCACTTAGTTTATAAATTCACTTAAAAAAGTGTAATGAAAGGGAAACATGTTAACTTGTTCTATTATTTTGTCTAAACATAACACTGAACAAAAACTGAAAAGCAGTTTTAAAATCTTTGTTCTTGAGTAATAATTTTGTCCACTTTGGTTTTTTTAAAGCTAGAGAAGTAGTACTGGGATAACGAGAAATTGTTTTGTTAAATATCGTTTTTCTGTTCTGTTAATCTGTTATTGTTACTATTTTCCAGTAATAATTTGGTGCAAAGTTCATGTTTGCAAATTCGATTACAGGAATAAATAACTAAATAAATAGATTTATTTGGTTTAAATGATGTCCAGTGTTTTAACATCTACATGATTAATTAGCCTACAGGCACATTAAGAGCACAAATCACAAAATATTTTAGTGGTCATGAAAATGTATTCAGATTTAGCATATTAATGATGCATTCATCTGATAAATCATGACATTTCATCTACAGGAAAGTAAATGTAAGTTCAAGTGAATGCTTTTTAAAAGTAAAAAGTATAGGTATCGGTATAGAAATCGGCAATACTGGCCCTGCATTTACTTGGTATCGGATCGATACTAAATTTTACAGTATCGCCCACCACTACGATCCGGTGTTGTGCCGAGAAATGCTCCCCTGCCAGATTATGCACCTCCTTCATTATTACACGGCTCGTTTGAATGCTTGATGCTGATTGGCCAGTCACGACATTCCAAGGGTTGTTATTTTCAAATAACAACCGCTCAAAACTAATAACACCCTGTAACCCGGATGCTGCAAATCATTTTGAGAGGGGCAGTTTAATATTACACAAAAATGAATGATAAATATGTCTTTTAATAACATATGACATTATATTTACAAATGATTAAACCAAATTGCATGTTCGTGATGTTTGAACGTCGTTTCTTACTTTAAAGGTGTGATGAACTGGGCTTGTTCATTGTTTTATACTGTAGTAAACGTCCACTGCTATGATTGGATAGCCGGTTGCATAGTAAATTTAGGCCCTGTCCCAAATGGCGCACTTGCAGTCTCGTGGACTTAAATTGCGCGTTCTCGCCAAGTCTACGAGTCCGTAGGGTGCCCCATTTGTCTTTTTAGTGCTCAGAAGTTTGCTCGCGAGCTCCTCCTTTGTGCCCTCGATGCGGTCTTCGGCGAAGCCCGCATTGAGTGAGACTCCACTGAAGTCCCCTACCCAGGAATCCTTGCGAACGCCCAATCACAGAACGGATGGGAGGAGTGTCGTGGATGTCAGACATATACGTAAACATGACGGGTACATTTTTAAATATATGTTTTGATAAAATTCAAAATTAATGTATTAATTAGTTACTTATTCATATTATTGCTTATTTATGTTCTATTAAGCCAGCTATTCAAGAATAAAAACGTTTAATGGAGTGCATTTTCTCACTTAAGGTAATAAGCCATGTTTTGTTGTAGATTCATGTCTAGTTGTCTCTGGACTCTGTAAAGCTGAACAACACAGCTTCTGTATTATAGAGAAATATTAAATAACAACATATATGCATATTAAGAACACATTATGCACATTAAGTATAGTGTAAACAAATTAATAAATATACATTCATGACGTCATGACAAATGAATGCATTACTAACATAAGTATCTATTGCATAATGCTCGGGTGGCATATCAACATATGAAATACAGAACAATAAAAACCGGCAGCTCCAGTCCCAAATAACAACAGTGGGACAACAAGTGCTCAACTTCACGCGGCACTGCGCAGACTGATCAGCGAATGACAACAAAGTACCGCGAGAGAGATTAGAAAGCACCGCTTGCTCTTTCCGGCGTGATGACCTCAAGTCTGTCCCAAAAAGCACTCCCATGTACCCTTGTGGACTCGTGTCTAGTGCCCTATAGGTCTGCACTTACTGACGTCACCAAGTGTGGAGTCGAAGGAGGTCCACAAGACTGGAGAGCGCCATTTGGGACAGGGCCATAGTTGGAGCCTTCTGTGAATTTGGTTAGAGGCGTAACGTTAGGTTACACATTAGCACCATTCACACGAGATTAGCATTATCAGGAGACCTCGTGTGATTTATAAATGACCTCCTCACATCAGTATTTCATGTGACACATTCACACGGGATGATTTTACTCAAATTTACTGACTTATTTCCCGGATGTGATGGCAAGGCTCTGCGTATAGTTTGGGGAGCCTATAGTTGTATGGTGTTTAATGATATATGCACCCGAAATAATACCAAAACACTTCAAACAGCCTCCATTATTTGAAAACGGTGGATAAAACCTTGAAAACTGATATATGAGCCCGCCAAATCACAGAGATCCCGATTCGCACGGGCTTAAGATCACAGACAACCTCTGCAATTATTACAAATGACTAACGTTACAGGTCCACAGGTAATACTCTCTCAATCCCTATGGTATTAAGTGGTACACAGATGTTTTACTCGCATAGATTGCTGCGCCACTCCTATCGAACAAACGCTCCATGTTTTTCCCACGTGAGCTGGAACGTCTTTAAAAATAAACTTTAACCCCACATTCCTAATATCAGAATCCGAAGGAAGGTTATGCAGCGACTGTGTTCTTCCACAAACAGGGATGGCACAATATTTAGCGATCTTTAACGGCATGTTTGTTTATTGCTTGCTCGCTCTATCTGGTTCCGCGCCACTTGTGTTACTTCAGTTCTGTCATGCGTGAACCAGTGGGCGGGGCTAGAGAAGCAGTCGTTGGTATTCTTCTGTGGAGGCGGTGTTCAACTTATAGGTGCATTCCAGAACCTGCCGTTCGCTGAGCCTGGTGTCAATAACAGATGTAATCTCAGTAACAAGGGCCTTTTCAGTTCTGACACTTACATGATGTTCGCGTGAATACCATGGAAGTATTTCAATGCCATTAGTCTTTGAAGCAAAAAAGCATGTTGAATTACCACTAATCAAAAATAAAGCTGTTGCATTACCAGTGCTTGCATTTTTAGAGTCTGCAATTCAATATGGTTGTATATTTAAGCTGTGAATATTTCAAATTGAAACATTTCACGCACAATTTCACCGTTAAAAAGTTCAATAATCAAAATTCGCCTTTTAAATTTCACTTAAAAAATTCAACTTGTTATAAAATACAACCTTTAATTTTCGACAGACAATTTTCAGTCCATATTATTTCGGTTTAAAAATTCGCTTCCACAAATTCAGTGGTTCAAATTCGACTTGAAATTCAAAGTTTCACATCCGGGAATCCCAGGAGAAGCAATAGAGCGCCGATTCCGCCAATGCATGATCTCTACCTGCTGCCTGACCGCTTCACCAGCAGGTGGTGCAAGTCGCTTCTGACGAAGACCAAAGCAAGAAATGCAGATACTTTTTATATGTTTGCAGCACAGTCCACTCATCTGCTCGATTAAGTGAATTTATTTGATCTCATAGATCTCTTCTTATGCATCATCAACATCAGAAATTTTAGGTTTCCTGCTCTGGCTCGAAGGAATTAAGTTATTTTTTACTTCAGCACATCGTGTTCACATAAATACTATGCATCATCAGCATTTACAGGACATGTATTGTGTTTGAAGCGGTCAAATAACTGAGATCTCAACTAGGAGCTTATTGACCCGTACTCTCCCATGTGCTTCTGTTTATATGAAGTAGCTGCAATCTCAATAAACATTCTTTTTATTTTCCTTGCGTGATCTTGTTTTAATTTGAGACTCTCAGAACATGCTGGATGTTGTGGAATTGTGGAAACGTTCGTTTGTTAATACGAGACAGAAAAACTGATATTTTAGCCAAGCGAACTTCTTGAGCAGGCCAGATAAAATAGACCAGATAAAAATAGTCAGCACTTTCTTTAGAACCCGACTAGACCCGAAACGTCTTGTGCAGCCTGCAGCCAAGCAAGATACCTCACGGCGTTATGGATCTATACGCGCAAAGATAAAAACTTTTGTTGCATGCTGTGTGCGTTTCCCAATAATGTGCCACACACGAACATGCGAGTATGACTACACGCTAATTGCTTGAGTTGCTGTCTGTTCATTAAATGCTAAAATGTCAATCACTCACGGTATATTAACCTAATTATGTCTTGTAAAGTTTGGCGTAACACATATTTGTTGTTTACCTAACCATAAAATGTAATTAATTTGTGTCTTTCGGGGCGATTGGTAAAAGCACATTCATTATAAATTACCAGAGACCCGATGCCATATCGGACACGACCTGTGCCCAAGGCATATTTTGTCAATGTTTTAGACCCGAAGCCGCTGGGACACACGAGGACCTCTCTAACATACACCTCAACGCAAGTCAGTTTGCATGGCCGAGCAGTGAAAAATATATTTAATTACTGGTCAGAAAACAATATGAGTGCTCCATGGCAATATACACAACTATCTGTAGATGTTGCTGTTTGGCAACATCTACAGATGTTATAATAATTTTTAATCTATATGCTCACATAATAAGTCAACATATTGTTAAATTTATGCATTTTAAATCACAGAAATACACTGAAACCACGTTGGAGAAACACGTAATGTACGTGTCTAAAATGTATGTGTACAGTTCAGTTAAATTATCAAATTTACCCTCTTTAAACTTACGCTAAACATTTAGCTGAATATCCACAACATGTATGGTGGCATGGTGGAACAAAAACGTTATAAGCTTGCAAGATTTGCTAAGGGCCTACTATGCCCCTTTAGCGTCCACGGACCACGCCATCACGGCCGGTGTACCATGCTAAAACGCTTAATGTTGCTTAATCTTCAGACCAGATGATTAGTATAGCCTATACCTTTTTAATAACCGTAGGCTACAGAAATGCGGAAGAGCCCTAAATATGAATGCAAAAAGCACAAAATGACACAATGAGAATTTTAGCATGTCCCCCCGTATTTCTCACATAATACCAGAACTAGGTATAGGTGTCTTTATTGTTGCAGTATTTCAGTTTGTTTTTTTATTCATTCGTTCATACAATAGGTTACAATTGGCTTTATTTTGTTTGCGTTCTCAGATTTCAGATGAAAAGTATAGGCATAATTATTTCCATTGATATTTCTCTTTTAAGTGGTGTAGTTATTCCTTTGTTTAAGTTACATTTATATCCTACATTTACTAAATATTTTACAATTACGTTTTTAAGAAAAGACTGTTATTTATATTGTAGATTATTTTACGTTCTGATGAAAAATTGTTCATGGCTTGTTCTTACATCTGTTTTCATTACTATTTCAGTTAGCCTACTACTATTGTCTGTTTAAAATGTATAATTATTGCTATTTTTCCTATTTAGTTTTAAACCGAAATAAAATGTTTTATTTGAATTTAAATGTTAAGTTTATTGTGATGGTGTTATGTAACTAATGTAATGATTTAAAAACTTGTTGTCTTGTTTTCTGGCACATTTAATCAGATACCATTGCATGTGTCATTCAAATAGCTTCATGCAATTAGCTTATTTTATTCAAACACAGTATGATTCAGTAATTGACTGTAACATACAATTTTCTCATCCTCGAAACTCAAACCATTATTTGATGACTTAAGATCGTGCTTATCAAAAGCACGATTTTATGTTTGCATTTGGCGAGCTACAGAAATTATATTTTGCGTGCATATGATACGCATGTGTTTTGCGTGCACTTTTTATGTACATACCGACTTAACCCACACCATCTTAACCAAGGGGGTAATCATATGCACGTAAAAAGTAATGAATGCGTATAAATAGCAAGCCAAATACAAACATAAACTCTTACTATAGATAGGCAGTACTAGTAGATCGGGTAGGATATTTAAATAATTAAATTAATATTATAAATGTATGAATAGTCCACTGATTCCAGGCCACCTGGAATTGTCCCCGTGCTCCATGTCCGTTCCAGGGCTGATAGTGGTGAGCTAAGCTGCCAGTACAAGAAACAATTATTTTTTTCTTGATGATGCATAAGAGATCTATGAGATCAAATAAATTCACTTAATCGAGCAGATGAGTGGACTGTGCTGCAAACATATAAAAAGTATCTGCATTTCTTGCTTTGGTCTTCGTCAGAAGCGACTTGCACCACCTGCTGGTGAAGCGGTCAGGCAGCAGGTAGAGATCATGCATTGGCGGAATCGGCGCTCTATTGCTTCTCCTGGGATTCCCGGATGTGAAACTTTGAATTTCAAGTCGAATTTGAACCACTGAATTTGTGGAAGCGAATTTTTAAACCGAAATAATATGGACTGAAAATTGTCTGTCGAAAATTAAAGGTTGTATTTTATAACAAGTTGAATTTTTTAAGTGAAATTTAAAAGGCGAATTTTGATTATTGAACTTTTTAACGGTGAAATTGTGCGTGAAATGTTTCAATTTGAAATATTCACAGCTTAAATATACAACCATATTGAATTGCAGACTCTAAAAATGCAAGCACTGGTAATGCAACAGCTTTATTTTTGATTAGTGGTAATTCAACATGCTTTTTTGCTTCAAAGACTAATGGCATTGAAATACTTCCATACCATTCCCTCTTTTATAACAAAAGCTCGGGTTCAAATTGAGGTCTTAATTCATGTCTCCTTTAAACGTCGACGATAACTGGCTTTTCCTCGCGGAAGGTCTGCATTCGGTAAAAATGAGCTAATAAAATATTTCAAATTCACATATCATGTCCAGTTTTTTTCTCATGTGGCAAGTAGCCGTGTAATAATCAGGATAACGTACAAGCAGCCGGCTGTTATTGTGAAATAAACCCCTTCAGTGAGACACAAGACCCTCTGCTTCACACTGATCACACTGTCAGGGTTTATTTCTGCTGCCTGTACATTATCCCTTACATAACATGCTGTCATGGTAGACAAAGGAGGGGCTCAAATGCGGGGTGAACAGGACAGGATTAATGGTCAGCAAGAAACAACAGTCCAAGGAGCCAGACCGCGACAGCCCCCGTACGCGGGACTGAGAGAGAGCGTCCACCGGAACGGAGGAGATCGCCGAGGAGAGTCGTAGATCCTCTGCCGGCGTGAGAAAGTAGAGAGCTGGGCTCGGGGAGACCTCTCGGCCCGAGACTCACGACGTGAGAGAGGTTATCAATACCCGCGAGGGAAGCAGCTCTGGCGCCTCTGGTACAGTGCCGGTGGAAGTGGAGATCGCCGTTCGGAACGCCAACGGGAGCTGCAGAGAGGGAGAAGATGCAGAGGCGACGTGACAGAGGAGAGACCAGACAACACCGGGTAAGCTATGCTCGACAGAGGCGTATGAGGTAAGTATATTTCTAGACTAATACTGAGACTATGGCTAGGACTAGGACTAGGACTAGGACTAGGACTAGGAGTTGTAGGCTAGCCGCAGCTAAACCTAGGTCAGTTTGAACTGGCATAAACACGCAACAGTCAAGACGAGAGATACCGAGGGATAATAAAGGGAATTCTAACGAGGGGAAATAGTCGGCAGGTGTGGTGTAATTACGGGGATGAGATACCTCAATGAGGGAAGTGTCAACAGGTGTGTAGGTGCTGAGTGGAAAATCACCAGTGCAGGGGAGAGCCCTAACAGAGACATGAGGGCGGGAAGAGTGACTAGACACCGAGCGCGTGGTCAGCCGACGGCTCCCACGTGCTCGACAATAACAAAACAACCCTCCAGTGCCAGATAACACCCCAACCCGACCAGGGGCCTGTTTCAATAAGGAGGTTCAACCAACACCGAGTTAAAATGTGAACTCTGAGTTAATTTACTCAGAGAATCGCAACTCTGAGTTTTCGGTTTCAGAACAGGTGATTTCAATTAGTTCAATCCACTCTGAGTAAATTCACTCTAGGTTACGCGCGTGCACCATTGATTTAAAAAGCCATCATCAATTGAGCGAAGATAGCACGATTCACCATGGCAACAGCACCAAAAAAAGCAACATGGCGGCAGAAAGCACATGAGAGTGAGGCACACTTTCCGCTCGATTTACTGATGTCCTGAAAATGACTTAA
>NC_079902.1:24232860-24298099 GCF_024868665.1 Triplophysa rosa
TGTAACTCATCCATTCATTCATTAATACAGTCATTCATGGCACACATTTTGATTACACAGAGACCATCTCAGTGACTTATACTGTATGTCATATGTGCTTTTATAGAGGATTCATGAAGAGGCTGCATTAATTCATTGGAATGTACTTTGATTTCAGGAGAGCACCGAGTGGAATTTTGTCATTTCCCTGTGCATTTTTATTAAAACTGTACCGTTTTTCTTTACAGTGAATTAGATGTATCAAAATATATCTCATCCATCCTTACACATAAATAAAGTGCATGAATAAAGAAATGAATAAATACAGACATACATGCAGAAATGAAGCGATAAAGGTAATAAACAAGTAAATTTGACATGCAGCCATTCCAAGTGAAATCTGTTCAGAGCAGGATTCGAACCGGCGATCAGTCTAACTTTGCACGAGAGTCTGACGCCCTACAGGTGTCCTATACACCATGACGTCTTACTTGCGTAACTAGAGCACTCATGGCGAGTGAGAACATACGATTTTTTTATTATTTCTGTTGTTTCATTCATTTAATGATTAATTTATTTGTTTATTGGTATCAATTTATTAATTTAAACGTTCATGTTTGTATATCCCGGTGGGGACCTAAACCTGAATACACACCAACACATGGGGACTCGTGTCACTGTGGGGACCAAAATTGAGGTCCTCATGGGCACAAAAGCTAATAAATTGTACAGAACAATATTTTTTACAAATCTAAAAATGCAAAAAGTGTTCTATGATCTTTAGGTTTAGGGATAGGGTTAGGGATAGGGGATAGAATATACAGTTTGTACAGTATAAAAACATTACGCCTATGGACTGTCCCCACGGGGATAGTCAACCAATGTGTGTGTGTGTGTGTGTGTGTGTGTGTGTGCGTGTGTGTGTGTGCGTGCGTGCGTGCACGTGTGTGTGCGTGTGTGTACGTGCGTGTGCGTGCGTGCGTGCGTGCGTGTGTGTGTGTGTGTGTGTGTGTGCGTACATGCGTATGCACAGTGAGTCTTCCAGTATGAACAAAATGTGGGCAAATATGACAAAACCACCTCAAAGATACACACGCTTTATAATAAAGTGAACAGTGGTAAGGTTTTGTGTTGTGTTGGTCTGTCTGTGATTGTGTTGATGTTAGTTTATTAAAATGTTTGTTTGTAGATTCAGTCACTACAGAAATGACCACAAACAATATTTCTGTCAGGATCACTGTCGTCAAATATTTAAACAATAGCAATATTTAAGGTTGGCGGATGAAACTGTTCTGGGCAAACTCTCCGCCCGTCCAGAGCGAGAGCGCAGCAAACTGGCCCCAAGGATTTAGTGAGAGCCTTCAAACGTCATGAACAGGCAATTTGGTTTAATCATTTATAAATATAATGTCATATATGTCATTAAAAGACATATTTATAATTAACTTTTGTGTAATATTAAACTGCCCCTCTCAAAATGATTTGCAGCATCCGGGTTACAGGGTGTTATTAGTTTTGAGCGGTTGTTATTTGAAAATATCAACCCTTGGAATGTCCCGACTGGCCAATCAGAATCAAGCATTCAAATGAGCCGTGTAATCGAGACAAATGAATGTTATAATATATCGCGCTCCTAAGCACAATCCCTGTTGCAGGTGCAGTGCTTCTAAGATGCAAGTCTGTCTCTTGATTTGGTCACTTTTATGAGCCCTTTAACGGCTTTTGTTCAGAAGAAGAGCATAGCAACAAATCTAGCGACTTCTTGGATAAACCTTAGCTTTCGTTCAGTGGAAAAATGTCTCCAGTGCTGTCCCGCAAACGCGAGGTCTCTCTGGTGACTCCTTAATGAAATGAGTACAAAACAGCGTTTCCAACAACCTGTCGCTGTTATCGTCTGTTTGAATATACAAACATGAACACAGTTTGTCTGTAAATATGCACATGGTTACTTTTTATGTTTTTTTTATGGTGATTTGTTAGATGATGTCGCGTTATAAATCAGAACTGCACATAGAAACTGAAAATATGTCAATGAGAACGACTTCATTGTTGTAAATTGTCTCTGGCGGTTGTCTTAAATCTCAAAGGTACGAGTTTTTTTACATGTATTTGGTGGTGTTTCCTTGCCAATAATGAATTTTATATTGATATAATGTTGATCACGTCTAAATGCCTTACTTTACCAATATTTAGCCTTCATTATTAGATAATCCACAGTGCTTTTACAAACATTGCAAAATGTTTACATACGCACAAATATTATGATGTCGTAATATATAGGCTAAAGAAGTATATTCATAATATTCATTAATGCCGTTTAACACATTACACGCTTACATAAGAACGTGAGTCGCAAGGTGCTTCTTACATAAATAAAGTTTAACAAATGGAAAAATTACTCTTATAGTATATAATCATTGGCAAAGCTTGCCCTTTTATTCGTATGTTTATAATAAAATATTTGGGAATTGCACTTATAATTGATCTTAAGAAAGTTCTTATACTGTATTTCCTCTTAAGAACAGTTCATGGTTGATCACTTGATCATTGTATTCTGCTAAATAGACTGGAAAAGCAGTAGGTCTTTCTGGTAAAGATTTAAATTGGTTCAAAACATATATTACAGATTTTTTAAGTTAATATAGGTGATTATATGTCTGATACTCATGAATTATTGTATTGTGTCCCTCAAGGATCAATTCTTGGGCCAGTTTTATTTTCATTGTATATGCTCCCTTTGGGTGGTATAATTCAGGAGTATGGCATGAATTATCATATACTGATGATATACAATTGTACATTTCAGTCGAGTGTGACAACACTATCTGACTGTTTGTCCAGCGTTAGAGGGTGCATGAATGCAATTTTTTTAAGTTAAATGACGATAAAACTGAAATCCTTATTGTGGGTCCAAAGCACGATAGGGAGAGAATAGAAGTGGGACTGGCTTCATTAGAACTCCAATAAAAAAAAGAGGTAACAAATGTAGGTGTTTTTCTGGATTGTGATCTGAGTTTTAAGTCACACATTAATCAAGTAACGAAAAGTTGTTTTTGTCACCTGAGGAACATTGCCAGAATTTGTCCTTTTTAATCCATGAATGATGCAGAGAAATTAATTAATGCATTTATTTTTTCTCGACCTACATACATTTCCAATTGTCTGTCAAAATATATTCCAAATCCTACTCTAAGATCCTCTAGTGGTGGTCTTTTAAAATATTGCACAGTCAATTTTAGGCAATATGGTGGAACCTCATGCTCCAAAAATGTGGAATTGTCTGCCAAATGAAGTGAGAGAATCGCCAAGTATTTCTATTTTTAAAAAGCGGCTCAAAACATATCTCTTTAACATCGCCTATGATAAAAGTGGGTGGAGCTGTGTTTAATCCTTGTCTTAATTGTTAATTTTTCTTTTATTTACTTTTTTTGTATTATATTATGTCATTTGTACTATTTTACTGTTTTTGCAACCGTGAAGCAATTTGAGTTACATTTTGTGTATGAAAAGTGCTATATAAATAAATGTTTATTATTATTATTGGTTAATGTTGATTAGCTGCACCTGAGGTGATCGGCTGATGCAAGCTTGACTCACGTGACCTGCCAGAACTGACGCTTCGCTTGATTTCTGCTGAACAACACCATTCTGATAATCTGAAAGATGTTTATAATCTAAAGCAGAAATGATCAGAGCTGTGTGTGCGTGGGTGTGAGAGTGCGTGTGTAAATAGATCAATAGGAAACGATTGTTTCCTGTACAGTACTTTACTCAAAACACACACAGCCTGACAGACTCAAGTGAGCGACTGTTCTCTGCTCACTGATGAATGATAGACCTGAAGTGTGTGTGTGTGTGTGTGTGTGTGCGTGCGTGCGTGCGTGCGTGCGTGCGTGTGTGCGTGTGTGTGTGTGTGTGTGTGTGTGTGCGTGTGTGTGTGCTAGAAACAAACAAACAAAAATGTTTCGTAAGAGACCCCAACAGGACCTGTCATTCACATGGATATTAGACATAAGAAAAAGAATAAATGAAGCTTAATGTTTATTAACATATAGTAAAGAAGTATTTGTAATGGGTTAAAGATGTGTGTGTTCCATGTACAGAAGGTTTGATGTCAATCACACACACAGGAAGTGAGTTAAGAAGTCCCGGCCGGGTGGGGGGGAGCATCACCACACTCACCAGAATAACTGAATTATTCTCACACACACACACACCGTCCAACATCGCCCTGCTGCGCTCGACAGGAGCAGGTAAGCTGCTGTTCACTCTTCTGCTCTGTCTTGAATCTGTTCGTGTGTGTGTGTGTGTGTGTGTGCGCGTGTGTGTGTGTGTGTGTGCGTTCATGTTTGTATATCCCGGTGGGGACCTAAACCTGAATACACACCAACACATGGGGACTCGTGTCACTGTGGGGACCAAAATTGAGGTCCTCATGGGCACAAAAGCTTATAAATTGTACAGAACAATATTTTTTACAAATCTAAAAATGCAAAAAGTGTTCTATGATCTTTAGGTTTAGGGTTAGGGATAGGGGATAGAATATACAGTTTGTACAGTATAAAACCATTACGCCTATGGACTGTCCCCACGGGGATAGTCAACCAAAGCCGTGTGTGTGTGTGTGTGTGTGTGTGTGTGTTCATGTTTGTATATCCCGGTGGGGACCTAAACCTGAATACACACCAACACATGGGGACTCGTGTCACCGTGGGGACCAAAATTGAGGTCCTCATGGGCACAAAAGCTAATAAATTGTACAGAACAATATTTTTTACAAATCTAAAAATGCAAAAAGTGTTCTATGATCTTTAGGTTTAGGGATAGGGTTAGGGATAGGGGATAGAATATACAGTTTGTACAGTATAAAAACATTACGCCTATGGACTGTCCCCACGGGGATAGTCAACCAAAGCGTGTGTGTGTGTGTGTGTGCGTGTGTGTGCGTGCGTGCGTGCATGTGCGTGTGTGTGTGTGTGTGCGTGTGTGTGTGTGTGTATTGCTTACTGTTTGCATAATTTGCATACTTTTTAAAATATAGAATGTATAAAGTCAACTCATGAACCTGCTGTGGATTCCGGACCTATTAGTTTCTAACTTAAGTATCTCTCTTACAAACGAAGATGTTTATTCAAATGCGCTCTATGTACACTTCTTTTAAATTAAATATAAGGAAGTATACTTTTATGTGCTTCTCAGAAATGTATATTTAAAATGACACTTGAAAAAGTATGTAAATATTAGACACTGACAGAAGAACACTTGCAGAATAACTGTTGTGAATTCAAATTGAGCTAGTACACTATCAGTGCACCTGTTCACTTGCAGTATGTTTAGGGGCAATACAAATAAAAAATGTAGTTGAGTACTCAAAGTCAACTTAAAGGTGCACTTTTATAAACTAAAAAGTAAACCAATTTAGTGAAATAGCACACTATACAACTATACTGATATTTGTGTTTTTAAAATATATACTTAAATCTAATATAAATATGCATAAATAAACAACAAAGGGGGCTGTCTTATTGAATTATTTTTCATTAAAAGCACTTTCATAATTGAATTAATCATTTTTCCAAACATCAGGTTTTATGGCAGTCAGTGTTCACCTCATGAATATAT
This sequence comes from Triplophysa rosa, assembly GCF_024868665.1. Classification (NCBI taxonomy): domain Eukaryota; kingdom Metazoa; phylum Chordata; class Actinopteri; order Cypriniformes; family Nemacheilidae; genus Triplophysa; species Triplophysa rosa. The sequence goes on from NC_079902.1 coordinate 24,238,462, forward strand.
TCACACAACTGTTGTTCATTTAGACCTTTAAAGTTTTAGAAGTGCACAGTAAGTTGTTGAAACACCACAGCTCATAAATAAAAGGATATGTGCATGATATTAATTGTAGAAGAGCTAGATAGACAGATAGATTGTGTTATTGTTGTGGCCCTGCGACCGTCAGTAAATCTGCTGATATGACTTGTCTTTTTAGTTCTGGTGCTATAATGTAATGAGAGAGAATACAGTAAGCACGCTGTGCTGTCATGAGGCTCACGGAATCCACTCAACAGATTTCATTCTCTTGGTCTTTAAGAATAAACCAATCTGAGTTCTCTACTTCACATTAAAGTGTCAGGTGTTTCTCTTAAAATAAATAAGAGAATCAGACGAGAGTGCGATTGTGTAAACATGGAGGTGTAAATGAATGTAGATTGAAGAGGTGAAATCATCTGGATTTGAGTAAATGTGATGCGAAATGAGTTGATGTTGAGATCTTCAATAATATTTTGATCACAGACGAGACAAATACTGATCGAGTATATCATCTTGATATGAACAGTATATGAAGGACGTTGAGTATGTTGTTGATTGTGTTGAATGGTGTGATGTATTTACAGTCTTCTTCGTTGAAATACAATTGAAGACATTTTAAGCTTAATATTGACATCTGACTAGTGGATATAAATGGGAATGAGGAGAGAATGATTCTTTCCGTAAATCCTGGAGTGTTACTGTGAATACTGTATATACACTTAACATCAGACACATGAATGTGGCGTGCGCGAGATATTCACACATCAAAGGACAACCAACAAGCTACTAATAATAACTCCAACAGTTAGTTATTAAATATGAAAATATAAGCCAGTAAGCAATAAATAGGGTTGGGAATCATTTCAATTTTATCGATTCCGATTACAATTCTGATTCTGCTGATCGATTTCGATTCTTATCGATTCCCAGTTTCGATTCCCAGTTGAAGTAAAACATTTAGATATCAACCTGTATGGTCATTTAGCCTGCTTATTGACTTGTTTGCAAAATATATATTTATATATTTATGAGCACCGTTTTGTGTATATTTACACATAGAAACACACCTTTTCTGATTTATTACAATTTGTATTATCATAGTTGAACTACATCATGGTTAAACTGCAGTTACTATAATGCAACTATGGTTCATTTGTGATTCCTGTGCTTTAATGCAAATTCTATAGCTAAACTGTGCTTACTATAGTAAAAATATCGATCATTTTCATGAGGGCTTTAATTGAGATATCAGCAGATCATGCAACGCATGTACTTTTCTGAAAATATGCAGACAGGAATTGATAAGAGGAATTCAAATTTTAATCTCAAGTATTCGATTCCTATAGCCTTTCGATTCCGATTCCAAATTGGAATTGATTTTCGATTCCCAACCCTAGCAATAAACGAATTGTGCTGTTTAAATCTGTCTTTTCACTCGCACAATCTTCTACATTTGTCAGTTTCCCTGCTGTGTACGGAGCAGATTCTGTGTGATGTTATAAAAAGGTGAAAAATCTCTCACACAGACACGAGAATAACATCGAGGCTTGTGGGTGGGGTCTTTTCACTTGAGTCACTTAGCAACCACGCAGTAGCACACTTCCTACCATTCACCATAGCAACCTCCTGACATCCCGGCGATGCGTTTGGCACGGACCGATCCCAACATTAACATGACCTCGAGATGGAACGCGTGTAGTTGCATTGGGTTCAGAGTGCTGGTGTGTGCGTGTGGAGCTGTTCTCGGATCAGCTGTGCGCATGTTTGACTGACTGGAACAGGAAAGATGACAGGAAACCAGCGAGAGCTTGGCACTAAAATTAGATCTGTGTCAGAAGATCACACACAATCACATCTGATCTGCATCTGTCGTGGGTTTGTGTGTGTTGACAGGAGGAGATTGTCTCAGAAATGATGCGTCTTCTTTAATAATGGTGAGTGAAACACTGAAGCTTCGACATCAGTTCCTGGTGTGTGAGTGTGCTTGTGTGTGTGTGATGAGTTATTGAGCAGTGTTGTGATGTGTGGTGTTTTCAGGAAGGCATTAACAGATTGGATCGTGACAGACTCGCTCAAGGTTTGTTCACATAATGACCACAACAACTTTTGCAGCCACAATTTCAAAATGATTTAACTTCCATTACAAAAGTGCCTTGTGATGATCTGTAATGTCTCCATCTAGTGACGACTGTCTGTTGGTGCTACTCAAGAAGTTCACGACCTTAAAATGACAACATGATCTCTTTCTCTCTCTTTATGTGTGTGTAACAGACAGATATACTGATGGGCGATCACCTAAAACTCATATCACAAGAGTAAGTACTACAGACTGACCTGAGTGTGTGTGTTTGCATCTCAGGTGTTGTTGTTATCTCAGATTGTGTTGTGTACTTGTTATCTGCAGGATAGTGTGTACGTTCCTCCCCGCGTCCCACGGACTGTCCAGCCAGGTGAGCACAATAACACACAATCATAGAGCAGAGCTGTGGAGCTGTAGAGGCTTGTGACCACAGACAGGTGTGTTTGATCAGAGATGAAGTTAAACGCACACACTTCACATGAGCTAGCTGCTGTTATCATGAATTCCAGTCTGGGGAATCCATCCCATAATAACTGTAATCAGTGTCATAATGATTTCCTCTGTCACAGGATGTAAAGGGCCGGTGGTCAACAGAGATCTCAAACCTGGGAGAAGATTACCCACCAGCTCATCAGGTATACAGCTCTCTCTCTCTCTCTCTCTCTCTCTCTCTCTCTCTCTCTCTCTCTCTCTCTCTCTCTCTCTCTCTCTCTCTCTCTCTCTCTCTCTCTCTCTCTCTTCTCCTCTCCTTCTCTCTCTCTCTCTCTCTCTCTCTCTCTCTCTCTCTCTCTCTCTCTCTCTCTCTCTCTCTCTCTCTCTCTCTCTCTCTCTCTCTCTCTCTCTCTCTCTCTCTCTCTCTCTCTCTCTCTCTCTCTCTCTCTCTCTCTCTCTCTCTCTCTCTCTCTCTCTCTCTCTCTCTCTCTCTCTCTCTCTCTCTCTCTCTCTCTCTCTCTCTCTCTCTCTCTCTCTCTCTCTCTCTCTCTCTCTCTCTCTCTCTCTCTCTCTCTCTCTCTCTCTCTCTCTTTCTCTCTCTCTCTCGCTCTCTCCTCTCTCTCTCTCTCTCTCTCTCTCTCTCTCTCTCTCTCTCTCTCTCTCTCTCTCTCTCTCTCTCTCTCTCTCTGTCTCTCTCTCTCTCTCTCTCTCTCTCTCTCTCTCTCTCTCTCTCTCTCTCTCTCTCTCTCTCTCTCTCTCTCTCTCTCTCTCTCTCTCTCTCTCTCTCTCTCTCTCTTCTCTCTCTCTCTCTCTCTCTCTCTCTCTCTCTCTCTCTCTCTCTCTCTCTCTCTCTCTCTCTCTCTCTCTCTCTCTCTCTCTCTCTCTCTCTCTCTCTCTCTCTCTCTGTCTCTCTCTCTCTCTCTCTCTCTCTCTCTCTCTCTCTCTCTCTCTCTCTCTCTCTCTCCCTCTCTCTCTCTCTCTCTCTCTCTCTCTCTCTCTCTCTCTCTCTCTCTCTCTCTCTCTCTCTCTCTCTCTCTCTCTCTCTCTCTCTCTCTCTCTCTCTCTCTCTCTCTCTCTCTCTCTCTCTCTCTCTCTGTCTCTCTCTCTCTCTCTCTCTCTCTCTCTCTCTCTCTCTCTCTCTCTCGTCTCTCTCGTCTCTCTCTCTCTCTCTCTCTCTCTCTCTCTCTCTCTCTCTCTCTCTCTCTCTCTCTCTCTCTCTCTCTCTCTCTGCTCTCTCTCTCTCTCTCTCTCTCTCTCTCTCTCTCTCTCTCTCTCTCTCTCTCTCTCTCTCTCTCTCTCTCTGTCTCTCTCTCTCTCTCTCTCTCTCTCTCTCTCTCTCTCTCTCTCTCTCTCTCTGTCTCTCTCTCTCTCTCTCTCTCTCTCTCTCTCTCTCTCTCTCTCTCTCTCTCTCTCTCTCTCTCTCTCTCTCTCTCTCTCTCTCTCTCTCTCTCTCTCTCTCTCTCTCTCTCTCTCTCTCTCTCTCTCTCTCTCTCTCTCTCTCTCTCTCTCTCTCTCTCTCTCTCTCTCTCTCTCTCTCTCTCTCTCTCTGTCTCTCCCTTCTCTCTCTCTCTCTCTCTCTCTCTCTCTCTCTCTCTCTCTCTCTCTCTCTCTCTCTCTCTCTCTCTCTCTCTCTCTCTCTCTCTCTCTCTCTCTCTCTCTCTCTCTCTCTCTCTCTCTCTCTCTCTCTCTCTCTCTCTCTCTCTCGCTCTTTCTCTCTCTCTCTCTCTCTCTCTCTCTCTCTCTCTCTCTCTCTCTCTCTCTCTCTCTCTCTCTCTCTCTCTCTCTCTTCTCTCTCTCTCTCTCTCTCTCTCTCTCTCTCTCTCTCTCTCTCTCTCTCTCTCTCTCTCTCTCTCTCTCTCTCTCTCTCTCTCTCTCTCTCTCTCTCTCTCTCTCTCTCTCTCTCTCTCTCTCTCTCTCTGTCTCTCTCTCTCTCTCTCTCTCTCTCTCTCTCTCTCTCTCTCTCTCTCTCTCTCTCTCTCTCTCTCTCTCTCTCTCTCTCTCTCTCTCTCTCTCTCTCTCTCTCTCTCTCTCTCTCTCTCTCTCTCTCTCTCTCTCTCTCTCTCTCTCTCTCTCTCTCTCTCTCTCTCTCTCTCTCTCTCTCTCTCTCTCTCTCTCTCTCTCTCTCTCTCTCTCTCTCTCTCTCTCTCTCTCTCTCTCTCTCTCTCTCTCTCTCTCTCTCTCTCTCTCTCTCTCGCTCTCTCTCTCTCTCTCTCTCTCTCTCTCTCTCTCTCTCTCTCTCCCTCTGTCTCTCTCTCTCCCTCTCTCTCTCTCTCTCTCTCTCTCTCTCTCTCTCTCTCTCTCTCTCTCTCTCTCTCTCTCTCTCTCTCTCTCTCTCTCTCTGTCTCTCTCTCTCTCTGTCTCTCTTGTTCAGTTGAATGTTCCCCAGTGTTCATGAATGTGTCTCTGCAGATGGAAGGTTACAGTTTCTGGGATCAGCTGACAAGGTCAAATCTAAGCCTTTATATTATTGATATACATATAAATATATTTATATGTATCTCATGTCACTGACACGCTCTGTTTATGATCTCTGTCATTGCAGGATTTTACAGTTCCACAGAGGTAATACACTTCATTCTACAGTATTAACACTAAAGACTGTTGTGTTGTGTGTGAGTTTTGTTGTGCTCTGTTTTCAGGCCGGTTAGACATTTACCAAGAGATCAGATGAGTTTACCACCTCTACCAACAGAGACCATCAGTAAGCATCAAAACAAGACTGATGAACGTCCACCATCCAGACCAGTACCAACTTCACCACACAACCTAAACAACACACACACATGGACAGAGTGAGCAACGCACGCGCTACCCCTAACAATCACACACAACTGTCTGCTCATTTAGATTTTCAAAAAGTTCATTCTGTATGATTTATAAGCTTGTTTCCTCATGGGGACAAAAAATGTCCACACAAGGACAAGGATTTTGGATATTGACACTTTGTGTCCCACACACACACACATGATCTGATCTAATGAAATGTTCTGTTTATTTTTCAGATCAGGTCTGAGTGAAATAAAGAATGTAAGTCTCAAATGTATTTAAATGACTTGAGACATTTTTTTCACATCTCTGTGTCACAGTATTTACATACTGTACCTCAACCATAAAAGCAAAAATATTGTTTAATCATTTCTTCTTATTATTATGATTATGATTATTATAGATAAACATTTGCGTCACATAATTATGTAAACATTAATTTCATTTTTTCAACAAAAACATTATTGATTCCTTTAAAGTAAATGATGATAATTATGATAAATAATTAGTGTAAATTACTCTTATTTGACTCCCAGGTTAAAAGTCGATCATCTGAAGGTAAGTGAGGATGTGATTCTATTATTTGATGTTTTTATATGGCTCATGTTGTCATTGACGGTCTGATGGCTTGTGTTTGTAATTAAGCTCATATGGCATGTCAGAGGTTTTCTCTGGATCTGGATCTGGATCTGGTTCTGGACTCTCAGGATCTCAGCAGGTTCAGATGCTTCTCTGTATCATGTATAACTGCATCATATCATGAATTAACTCTCTTCTGTTGTCTGTGTTTTAACCTGCAGTGATTGTGTGACAGAACACGACTTTGGTACAAATCCACACATACAACATCACAGTCCAGATTTACACATACATTCAGAAATAAAGATTTCACTTTATATTGCTGATGATCCCTTATTAAAACTTTCATAATGTGAGATTAAGAGTTAGATCTGACTGTAACAAACACGTACGCACGCACACACACACACACACACACACACCTCAATCTACATCATCAGCCATGATTCTCAAACTCAAACTGTTTTTATTACAGATTCACATTTCAGAAGACAGCAGAACCATGAATGGCCACCAACTAAAGAAGATTCAAACCACAGCGGCTTCAGCAGCCACAGCAAACCTGTACAGGTATACACACATACACACACTCATTTTTGTCAAAGGTCTGAAGGTACATTCATCAGACATACACGCCAGGGCTGCAGTTAACTAACTGTTTGTGTTTGGCTAGTGTATCATAATATAACTTATATTTTATTTAATTGATGTTAATATTAATGTATATTATTATTTTATTGTATACTAATTGTATTAAGTAAACGATTTGTTGAATTTTGTTGAATGTTCATTTGATTAAATAAACAATTTGTTGAAAGTGTCCTGTAGTTCGGTCGCATTTAAAGAAAGCGTGTGGTACACTGACATCTAGCGGTTGAGTTTGGTATCGCAGTCTAAATTCAGAATATTGGAGAGACAAGTTTAGTCAAGTAACGCTTCTTCTCGGTTTCTTTTGATTGTTATCAGAAATAATCTACAGGCGCTCCATTGTTTGTGAATGTGTACCGGTGTTGTGCCGAAAAATGACTCCTGCCAAATTATGACTCCCCCATTCCCCACTAACATGAGGTGTTAGGATTAGATGTGGGGGAGGGGTTAGGATTAGCTAATCCCCCATCAAAATCAATGAGGGCAGTCGTAAACTGGCGGGGAGTCAAAATTCAGCACAACACCGGAAGTTAAGGGCAGCACACGAACGCGCGCGTGCGCAGTAACGTTTGTTTCTGTTGTCACTTTGAAACCGTCTAGTATAGAGATGCCAAAATTACTAAAGAATCGTACAAGATTTTATAAAACTTTATAAAACAGCAAGATGTTATAAAACTGCGTATTGCTTTTCAATTTCCACCCTTCTGCTATTTATAGCAACAATGAAATAAGTGCAGTGATAATAGCTAACTTATATACAGTATGGGCAATTCCAGCGTTAAGGATGTGTCATAAAAACGCTCAGAGAATGTATTTGTTACCAATATAGTCTACTGAACCATCAGTTTATATTTGACTAAACCCTTGTTGATAGAGTTTAAACATCAGAAAAATATCCGTCTATACATGGGTTTTCTATTTTAAAAAAGGGAAATAAACTTGCGTTATGGATGTGACAAAAAAAGTACACGTTTTTGGGAGACGACAAACTTTGTAGGATTTCTGTGAATTTAAATGCACAAACCAGAAGCAAAAATACCCAACAAATGAAGAGGGGATGCCTCTTAATAGAACATAAAATAGTTACTTCATTTTCATGTGTCCATTCATGAGGAATATGTAGCGTTATGGATGTGACAATATTGAAAATGCCACTTACCTGACTACAGAAAATCATGCAGTAAAAATAAAACAAACGCTTCAAAAACTTGGAGACCTCGCATGGCTATTTAAACTATCAAATGTTGACATCTGTGTTATTAGTGTAGTAAAAACCTTTGGTAAAAACTACATTTTGTCATGGTATGGTTGACATGGGATGGTATTTTCACAGACTTGTTCATATGTGGGAGAGCATTGCTATAATAAGACCATATTGTATTGCAATATGAAGTGTTTAAATATTAACACTAAAACAAGACCAGTTTGCAGATTTATAAACAGACTTTAATTGATGTTACATGTAAAATGCATAAAATGAATGCAATGAACTGTGTCCAAATATATGAGATATTGCCTGAGAGATAGGAGAGAAAAGAGGGACAGTAGAAGATAGAGGAAGCATTCTAGTGGCCTAAACCCCAGAGCTCAGATCAAGAAGAAGAGGATGAAGTCACAGGGCAGACCTGAAAGAAAACAGCCCAGAGAAGAAGAGACTGAGCATCTCTTACATTTCCTTTTGATCCTTTCCTTGACCATGTGACTAACATGACCCAATCAGGAGAACACCTTTACGTCCCCCACAATAAACAAACCTCTGGACCAACAGCACCCCTGTGAACTTGAGAAGGGCAAATGGTGCCTTTTGAGAAGAAAGTGGGGGTTGTGACAAAGCTATACATTCCTGTTTGTTTTTACAACCCTACAAAGATTTCTATAAGAAGCATTTCTTTCTTACCGTTTTTAGTCTGTGGAATCTTTATCCCAAGCTTCTGTGAATGTAGCCTAAGAAAGACACCTTTATTTTAAGTTATTGAAGAAGACTTGAAGAACATGAAACTGAAGAATCTGTGATGAAGGATGACATCTGTTTTGTTTTTGTGTCGTGCAGGGTTTAGAGGAGCAGAACTGGTATGTTGGCCCGTTCAGTCGCGTGGACTCTGAACATGCTCTTCATCTGGTCAACAGGGTACACTTTCAATATTGTTCTTTGACATGAGAAATGAAGTTCATATAGCAGTAAAACCAGAACGTTGTGAATGTTTCCCATCCAAACGAACATCTCGCCGTTTATACTAAACGCTTTTGTGAACAGGAGGGCGCCTTCCTGGTGCGCGACTGCTCGAGGAACACTACCCACGAACCCTTCGTCCTCGCTGTGTTTTATGACAAAAGGGTTTTCAACATTCAAATTCGTTTCTGCGAGGAGACCTGTAAATACACTCTGGGAACAGGACTCAGAAACAGTGAAGTAAGTTCTGATCACACGAGTCACATGAAAGAAAGAGAGAGAGAGAGAGAGCAGGGTCGAGCAGAGCTACAGCTGTCCTGTCTTCTGTCTTTCAGAGGTTTGATTCCGTCACTGACATCATCAAGTTCCACTCCATCTTTCCCATCATCCTCATTGATGGACGGAAAATGTTGGCAGCGACCAACCCGAGAAGACACTGTGTCCTCATGTACCCGGTCACAAAGCAGGACATGACAGAACTGTTGCGTTAAACATCACCGACAGATTTATAAAGAACTCTTTAAAACGTCATCAAGTTTTATTAAAGACTTTAATATAATGTTTTACAGACATTTGGTGTAACATAAGACTGGAGCTTAATAAATCATTTAATAAAATGTTTGTGTGTGGCTGAACTCGATTCAGAAACGCATCATCCGATTTACTAATGATCATTTATATCACAATTTCTTTCCGTTTCTAAGCCTATTCTATTTATAATACAGAAAAAAAGGCATCTGAAGCGTTGTTTACTTTCTTATTACTAGGTACGTTTACATGCACCCATTTCGATCAAAAACAAGAAGTATATACACCCTAAACATTAGAAACTTAATTGTAATCAGTTTGCAAAGTTAAAACTTAAGTTCAAGTCCACAGGCTGTCGAATACTTACAAAGTCAAGATTGGGTGAGGTTGTTTTATTTCTTTATGTAATGTTAAGTAAGGGATAATGTCCAGGCAGCCGGTTGTTATGGCAGAAATAATCCAGACAGTGTGATCATGACGTGTTCTTGTGTCTCACTGAAGGGGTTTATTTCTCCATAACAGCCGGCTGCTTGTACATTATCCCGCTTATTACACGCCTACTTGCCACATGAGAAAAAACTGGACATGACATGTGAATTTGAAATATTTTATTAGCTCATTTTTACCGAATGCAGACCTTCCGCGAGGAAAAGCCGTTTAGTTTCCGATTTAAGGAATGACGTTCAAATCTCACAAACAGGCAATTTGGTTTAATCATTTATAAATATAATGTCATATATGTTATTAAAAGACATATTTATATTTCATTTGTCAAAAAAACCTGTCAAAATATTTTGCTGCATCCAGGTTACCGTGTGTTATTAGCTTTGAGCGGTTGTTATCCGGGAATAATGAACCTGCAAATGTCGCGACTGGCCAGAATCAGAATCAAGCATTCCAACCAGCCGTGTAATAAGAACAAATAAGGTATGTTCCCACTGCCTTATATAATTTAGTTTCTTGCACCAAATACAGAGTGCTTTTTAAATGTTTTGGTGTTTAATTTTCTCCCTTTCTTTACACCACCCCTTCCAATCCGATGGAAATGTAATTTAGTTAAAGCTCAATTGGATTCATTTAACTGTTTTTTAATGCTTTTCAATTCGATTGAGCTTTCAATCCATTTACTAGCAGATATTATGGTTGCATGTATACGTAGCTATTGAACACTTAAGAGTTGTAGTTTGATGATTTGAGGTAGATATCAGTCAGAAGTGATAAACAAATCTTACAATCTTAACAGTTTTGTGAATGTTACACAAAAGTGTGGAAATGCTAAATCTGTATACATACTGAAAAGTACATGAGTACAAGTACAAGAAAGATAATGTTCAGAAATGTATTTGTGGACAAACACTGTACATTAACAATGAACCTGTGAGCATGGACAGAACAGATTCACAACAGTACATGAACACATTTTACTTCAGTGGTGTACGACACGAAACATCGATATGACAAACAATTCTATTCAAAAAGATGGAGTGCAATTATGACAAGTAAATATATATATATCATCTTATGAACGGACATTTATGTTGGCACAATGTTTCAAATCCATTTTCAATACAAATCCATATAACGGATCAAACATACTGTAGCTACATAAGGGCACAGATAGGTAACTGTGAAGACGTAGAACACAATGAATACAGTAAAAAAACTGGAAAAAAATCCTGCAGCAAGATTAGCAACATGTTGACCTAAAACACAAGACATCTAATGGCCAATTTATGGTTCTGCGTAGGACCTACGGCATAGCCTACGCAGAGCCGCGTACCCAGTGCGTACCCTACGCCGTAGCCTGACGCGCACCTCTCCAAAAATGTAACAACGCGTCAACTCAACGCGGACCCTACGCGGACCGCAAGCGCTGTGATTGGTCGGTTTGGCAGCATCGTACTTCCTTCTACGCATTTCTGGCGTCTTCTTCTCTGGCGTCTTCTTACGGCAAGTTCAGAGTCCACAAAAGAACAACATGGCGAGCATCGACATCTCTGGTTTCTAGCTTTTTGTTGAAGTGATTTAATTAAAAGTAACTGTTTTTCTACTTCGATCAGCTCCAACTCCGTTAAGATGCGATCAGCTTCCATCGCTTGCAAACACTAGCATACACACAAAACATCGGCGAAGAAGAGCAAACCCGTGAAAACACAAAGAGCCATCTAGCGTTTCGGCGGTGTAATTGCAGTACGACGCATACTCTCAACGCAGAACCATAAATGTTCACGACGGCGTCGTCTACGTACGTAGGCTACGCCGTAACTACGCACGACTATAACTTAAGCTTAAATGTCTCAAGAAGGTCTAGAAAAGACTTCAGTCGAAGGTAATATAGTGAAATAAAATGCGGCATAAATACAAGTTAAAAATGTTAAAATACAACTAGTTTAAAATGGCACTATAATTATAAACACTGGTACAGTTCTGATTTATGAGTCAATAATACTATACTCAATCAATATCAGTCAATACTAGACATTTAGCAGTTTTTCAGAAAGTCCTCTCACAACCAGTTCTATTACTCGATACTTTTGTCCCGTTACCTTTTTCAGTTTCATCTTCAATGAAGACTGTTTGCTGACTGGAACCTCCGTCTGTTCCTTCGAGTGATGGATCGAAGGTATCCACTTATAGTTCTTCAGGGTTTGGACGCCAACACTGACCATCTGAACTGAAGGATTTGGATGATTCAGAACCACAACAGGTTGGTTTGGACCAGGAAGCTTGACAAGCTGGTCTTCTTTCAGAGGAGTTAATCTCAGCTCACGATCTTTAGACAAAAAACGTTGAAAGTTCATTGAAACCGATGGCAACTTGTGTTTTCTGGTTTTTCCCTTTTTGTGTTTTTTACGAGGAGGTGCATGGCGGTTTTGGTCTTCAGGGAAGTCTCTTTTTAAGATCAACTTGATGGCTCCTTCATGACCACTGGACACATTCTGCTCGGTTAACTTGCAGTAGAGAACAGGTCGTGCCGTCAAACTCTCCTCCTGTGGTGGCGTCTCTGGAACCTTCTTGTTGGGTTCTAGCAGTGAACTTGGAATCCTCACCAAAGCCACTTTAGGATACATGAGGGAAGCTTGGCAACTGCGTTGATCAAGGTCATTTCCAGATTGAGACTCAGAATCTCGCTTGTCTTTATTTGAAATAGTCTTCTTGTTGGATGGCATGCACGCTGTCAGAGAGTTAGTCACATTTGTGTTGTCATTCAAATCTCTTGCATTAAGATTAGAACATTTTTCAAGCATGTTCTGTGTTGTATTCTCTTGACCACAAGTCTCAGTTGTTTTGGTGTTCTCAACAGTCTCAAGCTCTGTTTTGGATTCTTTGACCTCCGTATCTTCAACTTTGGGTTTCTCTTCAGTTTCTTCCTCCTTTTTAATGCTAATGCTACAGACCACTGACCGCTCCGTGCTTGGCACATTTTCTTTTGACGCTTTCATTGCTGCTGTCTTACTTTCATCATCTGAAATGACTTTCAACCCTCGCTGTAGCTTGAATAGTGGCCCATTGGTTTGCAAGGTGCTGTTGTTAAATTCCGACACTAATTGAGAGACACTTGCAGTGGATGTGGGTGTGGGACAAAGAGAAAACACTGATGAGATCACAGGAAGACCTTCAGAACTCACTTCTGTACCCTCACAAGCCGCCACAGAGGGTCTGAACGCTGGACTGTTGCTTTTCAGGTTCTGCTTGTTCGTGGTCTGAACTGCTGTGTCTGAGGAACGCTGAGGTTTGTGTTGAGTTTTTCTGACACTTTGAACATCAGAACATGTTGAAGGTGGCTGCTGTTTTACCGTCTGACAGGTTAAAGACATCGATGGACTGGCTGTAGACTCAGTGGCAACTTGACATTTGAATGACATGTCTTTTCCAGTAGCGACTGGTGTTGGTCCGTCCACAGTGTACTTCTGGTCTTGTGGGGTTCCATTAGGTGGGACAAGGCGAAGCTCCAGCTCACGAGTCCCGTTGACATTTTTCACCTCAACCAACTCAACCAAACAGCCAGCAGGAATATTGATCTCCTCTGGACAGGACACAGTCAAAGGCTTGTTGTGCTCAATGGGTTGGTTTAATGGTGCTAACAGTTCCACTTGAACGTTGGATAGTTGACTTGCCTTCTTTGCTGATGACCTTCTGAGAATTATGGGGGTTGTTCTCAGCCGACTGCTCTTTTCTGTAGTTTGTTCTCTCTGTGTGGAAACCACTGGACTTCTTTCAGAATGTTTGACCTGACTGTTGATGAGTGCCGCAGTCAAACTCTTTTTCTGTGATGTCAGACTGTTTGTCCCCGTTACGGACTGACTGACCCGATGATCAGTTTGGCCATTCTGAGTTGTAACGGTTCTCTGGGTTAATGCTCCCGACGGCATATTGAGAAGCGGTCTGAGTGGGCTGGTCATTTCAACGGGCAGTTGAACCTGGACTTTGGAAATGCTTTTGGAATGGATTGGCCTTTCAGGAACACCACTCCTCTGGCTTTTCAAAGGTGGTTCTGTACAACCAGATGCTTTCTGACTAGGCTTTTCTAAGGTTGGCTTGCTACAACCCACCTTTCCCACCTGACTATCCCCACTGACCAGAGAACTTGACAGATTTCCATTCTCTTGCCCAGATCTTGGAACCACCTGTAGAGTGTTGCCTAATGAGTGACTCGCACTGGAAGCGTAGCTGGGAGCTGCACCTGTGAACTGTGTCTGAGCAAGTGTTGTGTTGGCAACACATTGTCTTGTTGTGCTGCTGCAGGTCAAGTAGGAATGTCCACTGCTGGTTTTGCTAACAGTCTTGGAAATACTGGTTCTCGGTTGACTTCCGCTAAGGTATTCGACATGAGCGTTTCCTTTGGATTGAGAAGCTGTGCTGGGATTCATACAATGCTCAGTCCTTTCAGGCCAACCTGATGTTCTGTGAGTGTCAGTGACTGATGGGTGTCCACAGGATGGGGTGGTTTCATCAAAATTAGTAAAAAAACCTTTTTCCGCTGATCTCTTGTGTATACGCTGAATATGCTTCACCATATAATCTCTCCGCACAGCTCCATAGGAGCAGAAGCTACATCGATATGGGTACGAGCCTGTATGCAAGACGACGTGTTTCTGAGACTCTGTTATGGAGTAGGAAACATGGCTGCAGAGTGCACAAGAGAATGTCACCTCTTTATGATGAGACACATGCCTCTGGAACAGGTCCATGTCTTTGGTTGAAAACCGGCATTTTGCACAGCACAGACGATCATTGTCTTTAGTAGGTACAGCTTCATCTTTGCTCAAAAATGACATGAAACTTTGTTGTGAGCGCATGGTGAAACATTAGGGTGAGAACATTAGGTTAGTGATTCCAGTATGCATTGGATACATTCACAGCAATCAACATTTGCTGCAGCTTGAAGATCTTTTCTTTAGGGCCGATTACACTGAAGGTCAGCGAGTCAAGTGTTGAGTTTTAGAACACCTTTTAAACCTGCACAATGGAGAAAAGAAGAGGGTTTTAGGAAATTAGAAATAAACTTCAAGAAGAGTCAATAAAGTGTAGAGCAGTGCCAACGCCCAGCTTTGTAATTTTAACATCAGGTTAGCATAGATAAACTTTTGATTTAAATGAATTAATGTCAGTTTGTGTGCTTTGTAGTTTTATTTTTTACAAGACCGAGTTAGATGCAGACCTTTCGGAGAGACTGAAAATAAAAGATAATGCCGTGTCGTGCAGACTACAATGGATCTGAGAGTAATGTCAAAACACATGTGAGTAACAATGTTTTTACTATGTGTACCAAATTGCTTTTTCTGTTACATGTAGTATTTATACATTTTTGAAAATGTTGCAAAAAGTTTTCATATGTACTGTTGATTATGGGTACAACTCGGACAAACCAGACAACTCGGATTTCGGGTATTGCCGACCTCGTCTGGAACGGCAAACGAAGTCGGTTATCTGAACTCTGAGCTCGGGGCAGATCGATCAACCCCGACCTCAGCGAGACGCGTCATTTGACGTCACGGACCAGATGGTGACTAGCCCTTCGCAACCTTACGTGAACCGTAAACAAACTTTAAACTACTTTTACAACACGTAATATGCATGTAACATGAATGTTAATACATCCAGAAACTGTGAACAAATGCCTACGTTTGAATAGCTACTATATAATGATAACATAGACTGCTGTTACGTTCTGTAAGCATCTCATAGTGACATAACGTGGTAAAATGCTAATGTGACGCGTGGTTGACTGGAACCTATTGAGGTCGGAAGTCGGATATTTTATGACATAATATCCGAAATCCAAGTTGTCTGGAATGCAGCATTAGATGCCTCATTTGACGTGTGAGCAGCGTGTGCTCGTGTTTAAGAAGCAGAGCTGAAACAGCAGCGGCTGTTTCAATGCCATCCTTAAGCCGTGTGTCCACCGAGGCGTTTACGCCTGCGACCGGCGTGTTTTTTCAATTGTAAATGTGCCTAGGTGGACACAGCCCCTTATGCACCTATAGCTCGAATCTGTTAACGTGATTGGTTACAGGGTTATGATGTCGTAAAAAGAGGCAGTTTTAAACTGTATTTTTTTAAACTGTCTTTGGTAAACTGCAGTTTTATGGAGAAAATACTCTGCAATGGTTTAAAATTATAGATTAAAAACTTGAATTTCACCACAGGGGGACTTTAAGTCTTAAATGTGGGGCATCCGTCAAAACAAAGTGTTTTCGAGTCAGGTTTAAAAACAGCATGGAAAATACCTTATTACTTCCAAATTATGATGATTTCATGTAAATGAATTGGTTGACATTATAAAATAAATGCTATTCCTTGAAAGACATTTTTCTAAACCATTTCTATTTCAGAACAAAATGAGTGCTTTAAAATTAAAATAACCTTCAGAATCATTTGTACAGTTTTAGATTTTTTCTGCAGTTCATGAGGACAAGAATATCTCTGTTTTTAGACTAGAACCAGCTGACACCACTTCAGAAACTCAGTCCTGTCTGATCTCTTCACCACGAATTAAGTCAGGATCCTATTTGTCAGAGCTAAATCAAGCACTAAAGATCGTTTTTTGCAGTATGGAGATGAATGAACACGAAACAAAACAACAGCCCTTCGCAGCAGCCCTCAGGCATGCGCCGCTCACGTATTTCAAGATCTCCTGTGCGTGTACTCGACAAATGTGTCTCGAGCACAACCCGCAGCCGCCATGATGACCGAAGCGATTATAACAACAACTCGTTTTATACTAACCTTAAAAGCATGCTCTTCTTCAAAAAAACACCGAGCGATACGCTAAAATCTTCCATCCTTCAAACTATTCACTCCATCTTTGTCTGCACAATGTATTTTTTCTGCTGCTGTGAGTGCGCAGTATGGGTGCGGGGGCACGAGGCGCGTGACAAAAGACGAGAGCCTGATTGGCTGTTTGCCTCAGTAGAGCTCTACAGCTCACGCGCGCTCCCGCATTTTACAGCGATCTTGTTACGTCAAGAAAAATGTACACACACGCGTGATTAACGGTAGATTGTAGAGTATATGGCGGCTGTTTGCGGGTAATACTGTCGGTTTGAGTCATGTTTGACACTTTCGAACAAATGTTCGGTCAGTATAATGCTGTAACCATATCTAGTCACATGACCCTTCCTTTACGTAACAGGAAAACAACTGGTGTTTATTTTCAATTGAAATACTTTGATTTTGTATTTTAACCGTTTAATATCGGATGAGAACAATTCAGACAAGTAGTTCCTGTAAATGACCCACGAAGATGAGTACATAAAAGACACATTTTCTCTGGGGGATCTAAATCTTCCTGCATGTTTACATCTTTCGTAAACCTCACAAATGTGCAAAAGTGAATTCGAAATGTATCCATCTGAAAACTATGTGGCACTCTTTACTAATGAAACAAATAAACAACACTTGAATGAGTTATAGTACTAAAGTATACTTTCATATATTTTTACACGTGACGTGGGAACGTTTTATCATCTTAAGCTAGTTGTTTTTAGTGCAAAATCACTAGTGTCTCGTTCTTCTTTTGTAGTGGTTTTGGGTATTGTCCTTACCAGCCCTTAAAAGGACAATTGCAGCATTCTTTATTTGTTCCAACACGTGTCTGACGTTTCGGGTGGACTGAAGATCAGTGTCGAACCTACTGTTCCTCGTTTTTCTCACATTATTTTAGCGGTATTTTCGTCAAACGAACACATGGCATTCTATCATAACATAATAATGTACACTAAACATGGATCATCGTGATGAAACCAATGGCACGTCACATCTTATAGCCTCGTGTAGCACACGTACGGACGTATTTCACTGCAAACAATCATGAGCACTGAGCAGTCAAACTCAAAATGTGAACAAAATAATCGAACAACTAATCAAAAGACGGTCCTTTAAATCGTCGTGCATTTTCTCCAGCTAAACGTCACTTCCTGCTGGGCGTGTGAGCGAGACGAACGGTCTTTACCATATATAGGCAAAGCCGAGACGTGCCGCGCGCCGCCGCCTCTTCCGCGTTCAGGGATCAGCCGGTGACAGAAGTGCTGAGATCCGGACGGGCCCGTTTCACCTGCGTTCATTTCACTTACCGGAGGAAATAAGGCGATATGTCGTACGAGCTCAGTAAGTCTGATGCTGTGTCTGATCTCTACGAGCGCGAGCCTGTGTGTGTGTGTGTGTGTGTGTGTGTGTGTGTGTGTGTGTGTTCGCTGACTGAATGCAAACGTGTGGGCTAGTGTTGATGGTCATGCTAGTATAGTTGAGTTATTAACGATAATTGTGCTATAGTATGGTGTGGTTACTCGTTGCTCTGCTCATCGCACTCGCGCTGATGGATTCTCGTGAAGAAAGCAGCAGCAGTGCGCGCGCGCGCTCGTGTGTGTTTGTGTATGAGTTTGTGAGAGAGTGTGTGTGTTTATGAATGTCTGTGTGTTACTGCGCTGTTATATTACACAATGACACACACCTCATGTCTCAGTGAGTGTATTCAGCTGTGAATACTGTGATGATGCCATACTTCACCAGAAATTATGAAAAGATTTCTAATGTCATACTGTGATGTTTCTAGTGTACTCCAGCCTGATGTCACGGGTGTGTGGACTTCTCAACTGAATCTGTGCCCACAAAACTTTATTGATTGATTTATGAAATAAATGGAATCATTTGTTTTGGGTGTCTGCTAGCATTAAAAGTGTAGTACTGTGACCGTGTTTAATTCTGTTTCGTTTCCCTCAAATCAGCCGAGAATATGCCGGTTTTCTCAGCGCCTCTTCGTCATTTCATGAATTCAGAACTTTGTGATCTGACCGTTTGTGTTATTCTGCAGAGCGCGTGTTTGCCAGCCTGCCCCAAATGGAGAGGGGCGTGGCCAAAGTCCTGGGCGGAGACCCCAAAGGAAACAACTTCTTGTATACTAATGGAAAGAGTGTCATTATCAGGAATATTGACGTAAGTGTTATGATGAGCATTTGTTTCTAGGTGTTGATATCTTCACATGAGAGTTAATTGTTTAAGGTCGTGACGTTTTGTGTCGTTTTCAGAACCCTGCGATCGCAGACATCTACACTGAACATCCTCATCAGGTCATCGTAGCGAAATACGCCCCCACTGGGTTCTACATCGCGTCGGGCGGTGAGTCAGCGTGACATCTGCTGTTCGTCTGCAAGGTTGTGCGGCGTTTAAACGGGTTCTTCTTCTGCAGATGTGTCCGGGAAAATCCGGATCTGGGACACCACGCAGAAGGAGCATCTGCTGAAGTACGAGTATCAGCCGTTCGGAGGGAAGATCAAGGACATCGCCTGGACCGAAGACAGCAAGAGAATCGCCGTGGTGGGGGAGGGCCGAGAGAAGTGAGTGACCGATTTGGATTCTAGGAGCGTTTGGTCGGTGTCGGACAGAAATCTGATTGAACATTGTTGGCTGCGCAGGTTCGGGGCTGTGTTTCTCTGGGACACGGGTTCCTCGGTGGGAGAAATCGTGGGTCACAGTAAGATCATCAACAGCGTTGACATCAAGCAGACGCGGCCGTATCGTCTGGTGACGGGCAGCGACGACAACTGCACCACCTTCCTGGAGGGACCGCCCTTTAAATATAAATGCACCATAAGCGTGAGTTTGTCTGTGTCGTCCTCACACGTCAGGAGAGAACAAGCAGAATGAATCCAAGAGAGAGAAACACAACACTGTGTGCTGTGACTCCACCAGATTAACAGATTTCGGTGTTTTTGTGCAGAAAAGCTTATTATTGGTGATGTGTTTGTGTGTGCAGGATCACAGTCGGTTCGTCAACTCTGTGCGCTTTTCTCCTGATGGGAATCGTTACGCATCGGCCGGTGCAGACGGTCAGGTGAGAGTTTATATTTCAATGAGAAGAACATCTTTGTGTTTGGTCAGGGGTGGCATTTGCAATTCCGGGGAGGCCCGTTTGAAAGAAACAAATGGAGGCCCCCATTTATTTTATAAACGCTGTATTTAATATTTTTATATTTCGGCCAGTAAACGAGTTCTATCCACTCTGTATTTTATTTGTTTCAACGGAACTATTTTACAATCACTAAAAGATTCTTTTTTTTATAGAAATAAAGAAAATTTTGTTCAGTCGGACGCTAGATGAATTAAGCCGCGTCTGCTCTATAAGTGCGTGCTCTGCAGTCTTTTTTTTAAATCAGGCCCGTCAGGACGATGGCGGAGACAAAAGGGCAAGAGAAGGTTTGTTTGTATTTCGTTCGTTTAATATCAGGGAATTTGTCTTTGTTTTATTGTTGCATTTATTAAAATAACAATTATTTTCTTTTGTGTTGTAATGCTTATATTATTTTTATTCATAAAACTATGTTAAATATAAGCGGGTTTGTCATAGTTATGTTTTAACCCATAGATTATTTGTGAGGAATAAAAATGAGCAAACATTTTGAGCATAATTGTGTTAAAAGAAAGTGTAAGATGTAAATATCAAAAATGTTGTCAAAAGTTTATTAGTCGGTGGAGAAAATATTCATCCCTAAATAATAGGGATGTCCCGTTCACATAACGTTGCGTTTAATGCCATGGTGGCACATATTTCAATTTAAAATAACTCTTACAGGATTTCTAGTCACCATTCCATCAAACAGGAAAGTGTTTTACACAGTGTTGCAGTGATTATTATAAATGATTTGTCTGCACACCATTATTTTCCTAAAATTCATTTGCGCTTGTAATCTTTAATCAAAAACATTAAACTCCTCTCTTCCTCTCAATAACTCTTCACCACATGACGTCAGCAACAAAAAATAGGTAGGACTATTCACCTTTTTCTTGACGTCTCCAAGGAGGGCGCCATTACCGCGAGTGACTTCCTGTTAGATGCGCCGCACTTCCGTTTTGTATTTGTTACTATGTTAGAGGACATTTCTGTTAATGGTTAAAAATAAAGTTTCTCGAATAATTAATGCGGTAATAAGCTGTCACAACAGCCACAGAAAGCTCAGAAACGAGTGTTACCACGTGACACAACAAGAGCCTAAAGTAAATAACATTTAAAGACAACTCGGTCTTAGATCTGACTACTGCATTCTCTCTAAAACATCACAACATGTTTGTTTACTTCGTTATTTAAATTTACATTTAGTCATTTATCCAAGTCGCTTTTATCCAAAGCGACTTACAGAGAGTTCAGGGAGCAATAAGCGATATGTCATACAGGAGCAATAATACTGTACAACAGGTGCTAATACAAAGTTGCTAGTTTCAACAAAAGCCAGACCAATAACGTTACCTGTTGAGAGAAAGAGAGGGCTAGGTGTTTTTTTTACTTATTTGTCTGTCAAGTATTCACAGAAGAGATGGGTTTTAAGTAGTGTTTTGAATGTTGTGAGAGATTATTTACTTTCTTGTTATTGCATAGTACATCCCTATTAACACATGAAGCATACATCAAGGTCTAAGTGACATTATAATAATTTATTTTAATATCAAATGAAGTTTAAGTTTAATATTACAGTTATGCTGTATTCAAACATACGTATTCACATTGGATGACACAGGATATACACACCATTTAAAAGTATTTTGTTTGTAATGTATGTATTTAAGTGTATGTTTGGCCAAGTCCGCATTGTAGCTCTACAAACATGAGACTACTTTTGTGTCAATAAAAATGAACGCAAACTTTAAAAAAACGAACAAAAATATACAATGAGAAAGAAAAAAAAACACTTTGATAATGAAAACAATAAACTCAATTGCAAGAATGTGAAATGATTTTCAAATAAACTGCTGTTTTTCGTAACAATTTTCTAAGTTTTGTTTTTGCAAATAAAAGTTTTGAATTCGCTGCTAGATTTTTCATTTGCACTTTCCGAGTTCTCGTTCACGCTTCAAGTTTTCGTTTGCCTCTCTGGCACAAATCTCACGTGTAAGTGGGACTTATGGCCGCTATTGAGTTTATTGTTTACATTATCAAACTGTTTTTTTCTTTCTCATTGTGTGTTTTTGTTCATTTTTGTAAGTTTGCGTTCATTTTTATTGACACAAAAGTAATCCCATATACAAATAAAGGCACGTTTAACCACACAGCAGCTGTATCGCTACATGACATACCAGAACCAGTCACACTGAAGCATCCAGATGTCTCCAATACTGCGTTATTTTATAAAAGATCCTACGCGATGTGATCAGGTTTATTTTTATCTGGTGTGAGTATCAAAATCTTCCCGTTAGATTATGACTCCCTGTTAAGAACACTGGACTCGGTAACCTCCGCTTTAGAAATGTGAACTATTGAAGGTTATGGCAAAGAAATCGTCCAATGTTAACGCTGCGTAAAGTGTTTTTATACATTTAAAGCTCTTGGCCGTCTACATACATAAGACGACATATCAAATGTGCCTGCTGGCTGGAGTTTAATGCCATCATCCCAGTAGATGTCGCTGTCCAACTTCTTATGGTGAGAAACAAAGTTGTTTTTTACGGTCTAGGTTAAAAACTCATGCCCATGCGGCCCCTGTGAAATCATTAAGGCACTGCTCTTTGACATTATGTCTGTTTTAAATGACATAAAAGTATTATAACGTCCGTTTAAAAGCTTTCAAGCTAACTTGGTAATGCCAACTAATGGGATCAAGCGGCGAACCGGAAGTCTTAAGCATCAGCCCTACGAGCATTCGCAAGGCATAATGGGTAATTCCGAGCATTGCGAAAAACGTGGATACTCACTGTCCAATGGCCAGGCATTTTTAGCCCTCTCCTGCAGGCCCAACTTACAACAAACCAATCAAAAAGCGAAGGGCAATATAAAGCCCGCCCTACATTTTTTCTAATTTCAGAAGCCGTTTCACTCGGATACACGTCACGATACGGAAAAGAAGTCAATCGCAACTTCCGTTTCATGGTGACTTTAATGTTTATTTTTTAAATCATTTTGACGTCACTTTTCCCTCAAGTCCCTTTAACATTTCCTCCGGTGCATGCGTGGCGTGACGGCAGGGGAAAATGTTCTTTTTCGAGTGTAAGCGGAGGCCCTTCTGTGGTGAGGCGCGACTCAACTGAAACTGGTGAAACCTAGCAAAGGCCGCCCGCTACCGTGTGTGGAGCTTCTCTCTGTCTCTGTAGGAGTCATTCTGTGCGACTCATCTCTCTCCTGTTTCTCTTGTTTCAGATTCTGCTGTATGATGGGAAGACTGGGGAGAAGGTGGGCTCTCTGGGTGGAGAGAATGCTCATGCCGGTGGCATTTATGCTGTGAGTGTCAGTGCGTCTACGGCTCACAAACTCTGAAATAAAGAAGATGATGATGATGATGATGTTTGTCTCTCAGGTCAGCTGGAGTCCTGACAGCACGCAGCTCATCTCGGCGTCAGGAGATAAGACCGTTAAACTGTGGGATGTCGGCAGCGGGACGACAGTGACGACCTTTAACATGGGCGCTGATGTTCTGGATCAGCAGCTGGGCTGTCTGTGGCAGAAGAATCACCTGCTCAGTGTTTCTCTGTCCGGCTACATCAACTATCTGGACAGAAATAACCCTGACCGTCCGCTGCGCACCATTAAAGTGAGTGACGCGCGTTTGTGTGCCCTGACATTCCGATTGTCGGGTCTGCTGGGAATGTGGTTTATTTGCATGTGTTGTCAAAAGAAGTGATAGAACACACGCTGCAGAAATAGTGCAGACTGTGCAAGTCGCAGCGGTGAGGTTGTTGATGGTTTTGTGTGTTTTTGTGCAGGGCCACACTAAATCCATCCAGTGTCTCACGGTTCATAAGGCGGACGGACGATCCAACATCTATTCAGGCAGTCATGATGGACACATTAATATCCTTCATTTCTCTCGTGATTGAACGGTTAGATTGTGTTCTAATAATGTTGTGAGAGTGTTTGTCCTTGACATTGTGTGTGTGCACATTACTGGGACTCGGAGACCGGAGATAATGACGAGTTTCTGGGGAAGGGACATTCCAACCAGGTCTCCAGGATGGCCGTGGATGAGTCCGGTCGTCTGGTGTCCTGCAGCATGGACGATACGGTTCGCTACACTGACCTCAAGAAGAAAGAGTACAGGTGAGATCATCTGCCCTCCGTGAATGAATATGAACAATGGAAAATGTATATTTGTCAGTTTATTCTTATAACCATTGTTCAGGTCATTCAAATTCAAGTTGATTTGTTGTAGTTCAGTTCTTCTCTAAGGGTCTCTAGTTCACTATAAAATGAAAATGATGATGTCACTCACCCACATGTCATACAAGCCGTCCGTGAGTTATTTCTTCCGTGGGAAACAAATTGAGGCTTTTGAGGAAGTTTTCCAGACTTCTTTGCCATATAATGCACTTAAACGGGGGATGTTGGTCCAAATTTCAGTTTCATCGCAGCTTCAAACGGCTCTACACGACACCAGCCGATGAATAAGTGTGTTGTCCAGCCAAACCATTAGTCACTTTCCAAGAAAACGAAAAAATATATACTTTTTAAACAAATACACAGCTAGCTCTGCCTCGGAGTGCCTCCATGTAGCGCGTCCACGACGTCAGGTACTCTGTAATCACGTTGGAAAGGGCACGCGTCACGTGACGTAAGCGGAAGTTCCGACCCAGCGTTTACAAGTGTGAAGAAAGAAGACCGTTCAAAAGTTCTTGGATGTTGAATGACACGTTATATGTCTTTGTGCAAGATTAGTGTTTCAAATAGTCCATTCATGTGCATGTCATGGATGTTTTAATCTTTTGAAATCTTCATCACGCGTGACCTTTCAAACGTGTTTACGTAATATGGAAGTCGTGGACGTGCTCGCAGAGGCAGTTTAAAAAGTATATAATTGTTTAGTTTTCTTGGAAAGTGACTAATGGTTTGGCTGGACAACACACTTATTCATCGGCTGGTGTCGTGTAGAGCCGTTTGAAGCTGCGATGAAACTGAAATTTGGACCTTAACCAACAGCCCGCCGGTTAAGTGCATTATATGGAGAAGAAACCTGGAAAGCTTCCTCAAAAGCCTCAGTTTGTTTCCCACGGAAGAAATAAACACACGGGTGGCTTGTATGACATGTGGGTGAGTGCATCATCATGGCATTTTCAGTTTATAGTGAACTACTCCTTTACATTCTGACTTTAAAAATAAAACAGACTTTTTTTAGGGTAGCTTTTATGCGATTTATGTGCGTATATAGTTTAGCTTTGTATTGTTTGTCTGTTTTTATTCTTATCTGTTCTTTGTTTGTTTCTATCTTGTTGTTATTTTCCTTGAAATTTATTATAATTGTGAATTTCTATTTCTATTACTTTTACTTTTTTTCTTTTTCTTATGTAAAGCGCTTTGAGATGCTACTTTTAAAGGCGCTATGTAAAAAAAGTTATAAAATTCTACGTAAATGTTTGTGAGATGTGATGATGTTGAGTTTAATGCTGTGGGTGTGCTTTGGTTTGCTTGTTACCCTAAAGCAGTGGTCACCAACCTTTTTGAGCCTAAGATCCCCGACGTCAGAATTGATGAAAGGCAAGATCTACCATTCAAAAAGTTGAAAATAAAAACAGCCCAGATTGAACCTCCTGCTTGAGGCCTTTTATTTAGTCTATAATTGTGGGTCTATTTGAATTACCTGAAATTCTTTGTTCCACTTTTCAGATGCAACTAAGCAAACTCTGTAACATGTAGAGTTGCCACTTTCAGTGTGCCAAAATGAGGTGAAAAACACCAATTAAAACACCAGTTCAAGAACTTTAATTCAAACATGACAGCTTGACATTAAAATGAGGTTAAGAATAAGTTTAACAAGACCCTAATTATATAGGTATTTACTGTATAAAAATTTGTTCTTTATGATGCATTTATTTAGTTTTCTTTTATTAAGTAAATACATCATATAGATGGAAATGTTATAAATAGGCCCTAATAATAACAACAACGTTAATTATTTATTTTAAATCATTTATCTATTTACTTTACCCGTCTAATAATGTCTTGGTAATAAGTATCTGTTTCATAAAATAGCTAAAGGTAGTAGGATGGAATGGGCTATCATATTAGGCTAATTGAAAACATAAATAGGATATCAGCAGATGTCATCTCCCGCATGAGATAGTACTGGTGCAGTTTACCATCACTGACAGACCAGCGGATCATTCACTATTACAACTTTGTGAATAGACCGATGTTGTCTTTCAGACAAGCTCAACATTAAAATGCGACGCTTTCTCACCATATCCCGTTGCTCACACTCGTAAGTTACATTCGCTGAAGACAGAGAGCCGCGATTCCAGATACGCCGACAGTATGAAACCGCGGCGCTTGCTTGCGCATCCAGTGTAAAAGCACAAAAACGCCAACGAACAAGTGACATTTTTATGTCATATGAATAAACTGTTTTTAAGCGTAATGCACCGCAACAGTATAGTGACCTCCAAATGACAGTTACGCCAATGCATGCGCGAGTCATTTTGCGTTTGATCACTGACCACCGACATTAGAAACACTGAAGAGCGATCACACGCAGTCGCGCATCACAATGAAATGTGATTAATGATAACGGTCGCATTAAAAACTCACGCAGGGAATCATTATTTAAACAGCCGTGAAAAGATTAATGCAGAACTTAAAAACATACAACCGCTGAATGAAGAGAAAGAGAGATGCACTTGCAAACCTGGACATTGATCAGGCACAATATATTTGTCTCTCCATTTTCGTATTAGCCTACTTTTGGGGATCGACAAGTAACGTCTCAAAGATCGACCAGTCGATCGCGATCGACGGGTTGGCGACCACTGCTCTAATGGGATCAGATCAGATCAGATCAGATCATGTGCACTGTTGAAGCTGATACTCAAAACACGTTCTGTTATTTTTGTGTGTTAGTGCATCTGATGTGATAAAAATGGACATGCAGCCGAAGTGTGTAAGCGTTGGTCCGGGAGGTCTCGCTGTCACTGCGTGTATTGGGCAGGTACAGAACTGACATCACACAACATGTGCTGTCATATATGTGTAACAACACGGAATAAAGGCAGGTTGTTTTGTGCAGCTGGTTCTGTTGAAAGACAAGAAGAAGCTCTTCACTCTGGACGGTCTCGGGTACGAGCCAGAAGCTGTCGCTTGTCAACCCGGAGGTGGAACTGTGGCTGTGGGCGGAGCTGTAAGTGACCAATCACACGTCTTGAAACTGTCTGGTCCACTGCGGTTAGGTGCGTTTCAGTGTTTACATCTGCTCGGGTAGGTTCACAGGGTTGTTTTTCTTTGATCCGTTGCTGTAGGATGCAAAGGTGCACCTGTACTCTGTTCAGGGAAACACCCTGAAGGATGATGGGAAGGTTCTGGATGTTCAGGGGCCTGTGACGGACATGTCGTACTCTTGGGACGGGGCGTTCCTCGCAGTCACGGATGAGAAGAAGGTTGTCAGTGTGTTCACTGTCGCTGACGGATACATGGTAAATCAGACTGATCAGCTGTATTAGTTTTGTGTTTTTCTAACAATCTAAATCTGAAGTGAAGTTTTATAATAAGAACTTTGATCGCTAGCTTTGCAGCAGTCCTGATTCTGGGTGTATTTTTTGTTGTGTATTGTTTTCCTAACCAACATTACAACACCGCAGATAAAAAGGCAGACAATCACACCAAGCATTAAGAATGACCAAACAAGGCCAGTCTGTGGTTTACTGGCCCATCTGAAACGCCACCGCTGTCTTTTATGATCCAACATAACATGTGATAATCTCAGAGCTCTAGAAAGATTTGAAAGGGCATTTCGGTTTCTGAAAGCTGACTTGAAATTCATGTTTTAGTGAAGAGATTAGATGATGTCTCAAGTTTGATGAATGTTTGTGTTTAAGGAGAAGAATGAGTTTTACGGACATCACGCGAAGGTGGTCTGTTTGGCCTGGTCACCTGACAATGAACACTTTGCCACCGGTGGAATGGACATGATGGTTTATGTGTGGACGGTCAGTAATCCTGACAAGAGGATCAAAATCCCAGGTAACACACACAGTGTAGTTTACCTTGAAAAAGTACGTATTGCTATTTTTTTTTCTGTGGAACGCAAAAATGTTTTGCAGAATTACTTCAATGTTTTTTGGCATGTTCTGATCACTGATTCTCCTTGTTCATTGAAGAAAGTCAAATCTTTCATCCGTTTCTGTATTTGTCAGAACTGATGTGTTTCACAATGTTATTGGTTGTGTATTGATATGAAATCTGTTTGTGTTTGTGTGGCAGACTCTCATCGCCTGCATCACGTCAGTGGCCTGGCGTGGCTCAATCCAAACACGCTCGTCACGACCTCTCACGACTCCTGTGTGAAACAGTGGACCTTAAAAATCTAAACTCACGCACAAGATCTCAGGATCAACAGGAAAAGAGACCACGTCTCTCTCTCTCTCTCACTCTCTCTCTCTCTCTCTCTCTCTCTCTCTCTCTCTCTCTCTTTATGGCTTTTTGTCTAGTGTCTGTCCGTATGTCACTGCTGCCATGTGCGTTTCACACGCGGTTTAGAAGCTCCTAAGTAATTCAGCTAATAAACAAACACACAATGGAAAGATGTTGTGTATCGCTGCACAGATAGACAGACATGAACTCAGAAACACTGAAGCACTTGATCTTCCAATCTGACCGGAAACTCTGTCATTGTGACATTCCAGAAGCAGGGATCAGGGATTCATCGCCCGGCCGGGAGTTCTCGAAACCTAATGTGACCGTGTGTTCCAGGAGCTCTGTGGCGGACGTCTCCTCGCCTGTGTGTGTGTGTGTGTGTGTTGAGAGGGTGTAAGGGAGCAATAATCATGAGAAATAAACAGCAGAACGTGTCGGAGCTGGTGTAACAATAGCTATATCTCCTCTAACCCTCACATGTTGTTTATTTACGGTTTATGTTCGAATTTCTCTGGTTCATTTTTCATTGAGTGGATGTGATTCATAATTATATTATTAATGATAATAAAACACTTTTTATGCAACTTCTGGTCACCTTTAAATTATTTT
This sequence comes from Triplophysa rosa, assembly GCF_024868665.1. Classification (NCBI taxonomy): domain Eukaryota; kingdom Metazoa; phylum Chordata; class Actinopteri; order Cypriniformes; family Nemacheilidae; genus Triplophysa; species Triplophysa rosa. Next base: position 24,267,109 of record NC_079902.1, read on the forward strand.
ATTTATTCTCTCTCATAGGTTTGTAAATCTGTATGTGACTATATCTTAAGTGAAACACAAAAGAAGATTTTGTGTTCATACAATGCAAGTCAATGAGGTTCAATGTTGTTTGATTATCAACATTATTCAAAATATCTTCTTATGTGTTGTGAAGAAGAAACTCATACAGGTTTCACAGGACATGAGTAAATAGTTTAACTATCCCTTAAAGTCCCCGTGAACCGGAAGTTACGATAGTTTTTACTTCCGTATTCTGACACATTTCCGAGTGAAAAGGAATTTCAAAGGAGGAAATTAGAGGGCGTGGCTTGCGTTTTTCACTGCCAATTGATTGGATGTGTAAAAACATCTGTTGCATTTTAAAATGAAACTGGCAGCAGACTGACATTTGAAGGGGAGGAGTTAACGGATGCTCCGCCCAAGCCATCTAATTTACGTCATTTGATGAATAGTCATTTAAGGGCGGAAGTGCATTTACAGATTTTAACTGAAGATTATGAGGGTACATGAATTTAAAAAGAAAATGACCCACATTGATAAACTATGTACAATAAACGATGCAAGATTTCATGAAAAAATAAGAATTGTCATTTTTAATTTCACTAGGACTTTAAATGATGTTTAGCGTAAAGTTAATGTTTTATATCTTGGCGTTTTACTTTGATTGTAATTTCCATGTATGAACCCAGATGCATAATACTCAACTCAACTTTATTTATATAGCGCTTTTACAATTTTCATTGTTACAAAGCAGCTGTTCAGACATATTGACTATAAGCAAAACAATTAAAGTTGTACCTGCAAAAACAAGAAAAAGGTGAAAACAAAGAAGACAGATATACCCACGTACAAAACACTCCACACACACAATATGCACACGTACTAACACACGGACGCGCACGCACACACACACACACACACACACACACACACACACACACAGTACACAGACAAGTATGCGCACACACGCTCAGTGAGAGCACACATTTAAGATAAAGGAGAGAGAAGCACAGGTCAAATATAACGGACTATAAATTCCTATATGCAATGTTAATTAAGTAAAACTTTAAAATTCTAAAGCAGCCCCCCCGGACAGGCAGATGCAAAACAGTATGCAAACGGTGGCGAGGAACCCAAAACTCTAATGGAGAAAAAAAACCTCAGGAGAACCCAGGCCCAACCAGGGGATTCCAGTTCCCCTCTGGCAATATATACGTCTATTAATTAATTGTACAAGGGAAGTTTTTTGCTAAATATCTTGCCGTCTATTGACCCACAGTGCAAACAGTAATTAATTTGACAACTGTGTTTTAATAAAGTTTATGAATGACGTGACTGTGACGCGTCGATGACAAAAAAGAAGCACCTGCGCAGCGCGAGAGCGGGAAAACAGCGGGAGTCTCTACTCAAACACCGACGAGCATTATGTATAAAAGTCATTATAAATCGGAATATGAGAGGCTTTCATAATAAACACAATTGTTACCCTAAAACTCACTCAACGAAGTAACCTTTTAAAAGTTTGTCCTTTAAAACGCAAAGAGAACAATGAGAAACATCTGAGGGATTTCGCAGACATGAGTCTGTGTTCAGGTGGAGAAACGAAGCTATCGGGATTGTAAAGGTAAACGCGTTTATATTTTCTTTATTCAAAACATTGTTAAGCTTTGTTGACAGACGTGAAAATACAAGTGAAGCTGCAGAAACATAAAGGTTTTAATGTCTCGGGTCAGTTTGTGAAAGTCGAATGAGGCCAGCAGAGGGCAGCATTCACCTCTACTGTCAAATCTCATTCGTTTACTACAAATATTCATAATACTCTCAATTATTACTGTCAATTGTGTGTAAGCTCATTGGGTTTGTATGTCTTGATGAATTTTGGTTCAGGTCCATTAATACATTCAGTTTGAATTGTGTGTGTGAATGGAAAAGTAAGTGAATTACTGTAATGAGTCTCATGTGAGAGAGACGGAGCAGATGATCAGATTCCTGACAGACAGACAGACAGACAGAAACTGCTCCAGACTGCAGACTTGAGTGAGTTTATGATCGGTTCTGTTTCTTCTTAGAAATTCTGCTCCATACGCGTGTGTCGAAATACATGTGTTCAGTTTGTAGTGATTTCAGACTAACAGATTGATGTTTGGTCATGTTTTCAGAATCGAGGGGAAACAGAAAAGAGAGGAAATGATTATTTTATAGTTCACAGGTTTACTAGACATCGGATTCATGCAGTTGAATTCAACTTCTGTATGAATGTGTCTAAACACAAACTCCTTATTCGTCTTCCGCTTCAGGTTATTTTAATTTCATCAGCAGTTAGAAACATTTTTACATTTAGACATTTTATTTGTGTCTAAATGGAATTAAGATTGAGCAAAATGAATGAAGTAGCCGCACCAATCAGAATGTATCATTTAAGCACATGCTGATGCTTGATTGGAGAAGGCGACGGGTGGATTTTTATCAGTGAAATATATAAATCATTATATTTTATCTATCTAATGCCGCATTCAATTATATCTGGTCAGGTTTCACTTTTTGTAATGATGTTTAAGGATACATTTCTTTATACCATGGTCTTTTTGAATACTGGATTCTGATTGGCTGGAAGGTGTGCACTCAAACCCTTTATCACACGGCTCGTTGGAATGCTTGATTTTGATTGGCCAGTCGAGACATTTGCAGGTTCGTTATTCCCAGATAATAACCTCTCAAAACTAATAACGCAGGGTAACCTGGATGCATCATTTGACAGGTTTTTTAGACAAATTAAATATAAATATGTCTTTTAATAATATATATGACATTATATTTACAAATGATTAAACCAAATTGCCTGTTAGTGACATTTGAACGTCGTTTCTTACCTTAAAACTGAAACTAAACGTCTTTTCCTCGCAGAAGGTCTGCATTCGGTAAAAATGAGCTAATAAAATTTTTCAAATTCACATTTCATGTCCAGTTTTTTCTCATGTGGCAAGTAGGCGGGATAATGTACAAGCAACCAGCTGTTATGGCAGAAATAAGCCCCTTCAGTGAGACACAAGACCCTCCGCTTCACACTGATCACACTGGAGGGGATTATTTCTACAATAACAACCGGCTGCCTGGACATTATCCCTTACTTATTTCACGATGTATTTGTGCATTGTTTTAAATGTTGGATAGAATAGAACCGTGAGTTGATTGTGTATAACTGTGATATAACAAAAACATGTGTGACATGACAATGCAAACATACTGTAGTACGTTCTATCTGGACACACGTCTGTGTGTTATAGTACGTTTTAGTACAGTATGTGTAAGGCCCTCAAACACGCGCTGTAGATGAGATACTGATCTTTATAAATATTTTATGGTCTCGTGTAAGCAAATGTTTTCCAGAGTGTTTTAAAAGTTTTATGGTTTTATTGTGTTTGATTCAGTTATAGAGTATCACAGAGGTCACATGACGTCACAGCATGTACAGATATGACTGTATTACAGTATCCTGATGGTGTTTCTTGTAAAACGAGCACTTTTAATTTGTTTTAGAGCTGATTGTTTTGTAATTGTACCTGATAGAGCAAAGACGCAGTAATATGGGATGCTTTGCGGTTGTGAAATGAACCGGTCTTCATACATCTCTTAACAGTCATCTTGACACCAGTAGATGAATATGAGACTGGGGTACACCCTTATTTTTTTAAGGCTCACTGAATTCTGGGAGATTCTTCAAACTAGCATATAGTCACATTTCTGTGATGGGGCGCTGCAGGGCACACAGCGGCTCGGGTGTTTTTGTTGGACTTCGTCCTGAAAGGTACACAGTGATTCTGTCCTGATGTAGAGATTCTGTACTGTGTTGGTTTATGAGGACAGACAGACCGACCGACGGACAGCAGTTTCACGTGAGGTTTGTCTTTTTCGTGTTCTTGCGTTGTGTAGGATTTTAAATGCAACATGTGAATATTTAATAGAAACTGTGTTGAAACATTAACTGGTGTGAGCAGATTGAGCAGCATTCAGTGACATTAGCATGACCGTCTCTCTGGCTCTGTGCAGATGTGTGGAGTTACACGCGTGTGTGAATTAGAGCAGTGTGGAGTTTCAGGTGTGTTGTTTTTGTGTCTCAGCCGTGTAGGTTTACGTGTGTGTGTGTGCGTGTGTGTGTGTGTGTGTGTGTGTGTGTGAGAGAGAGAGTTGTGTGTGTTTAAATTAGAGCAGTGTGAAATTACAGGTGTGTGTGTGTCATTCATGTGTGTGCTTTTGTGTCTCAGCGGTGTTGAGTTGGGTTATGTTGTGTGTGTGCACTGGTTAAGCTATATTTGTGTGAACCTGCTTGTGAGGACATTTGACTGGTCCTCACTACATAAAAAGGCTGATAATTGGCTCATTTAATTGATAATTAAATGTAATAGAGGGCACATGTTTGTGTGGTTATTAGGTTAAGGGTCAGGGTTAGGGATAGGGGATAGAATATATCATAAGCCTGATATAAAATCAATGGAAGTCTATGTAATGTCCTCACTAGTATCAAACGTGTGTGTGTGTGTGTGTGTGTGTGTGTGTGTGTGTGTGTGTGTGTGTGTGTGCGCATCCGTGTGTGTGTCTATATTTATGTGTGTTAGTACGTGTGCATATTGTGTGTGGAGTGTTTTGTACGTGGGTATGTCTGTTTTCTGTGTTTTCAACTTTAATTGGTTTTGCAGGTACAACTTTAATTGTTTTGCTTATAGTCAATATGTCTCATGTGCAGCTGCTTTGTAACAATGAAAATTGTAAAAGCGCTATATAAATAAAGTTGAGTTGAGTTGAAGACTTGCTTTTAGGGTTTAGGTTATAATTAGGTTTAGGGTCAGGGTCAGGCATGTAGTTCTGATGGTTAGGGTGACGGGCTAGAGATTGCATTGCATCAATGTATGTCCTCATAAAGATAGCTGCGCAAGCGTGTGTGTGTGTGTGTGTGTGTCTTTCAGTGATCTGGATTTAAGAAATGGAGAAAAAGACCAAAATTAAGCAGACACCGCACAGAGACAACAGTGATGTCAAAGCTCCATCTGAACAGGTGTGTGTGCGTGCGCGTTCAGTTGGGTCGTCCGACTCGTCCCATGGTAGTTTACATTTACATTTATGCATTTGGCAGGCGCTTTTATCCAAAGCGACTTACTTTGCATTAGACTGTACATTTGTTTTCTAAGCATGTGCAATCCGCCGGGATCCAACCCAGGTCATGCTAGCGCCATGATCTAACCACTGAGCTACAGGACAGCTTTTACCATGGATTTAACAGATTTCATTCAGAACAATAGAAGTGTGTGATGTCTTCTCATGTAGATTATCAGTGTGTTTGTGTGTGATCTTCCCATGGAGAATTAGTTTTTCTTCTTTTGTCAGTCCAGGTTAAAGATAATAAATCACACAATTATTCTGTTGTGCCGGTGGATTTCACTGCTGTCAGATCAGCGTTTCCCGTGACCAGCGCATCTGATTTAACTAATTAACACTACAGCTGCGTTCAGACTGCCAGCGATTGTGTCGCCAGTCTCTCGCTACAAGGGCGACAAGGCATTCCTAGCTTTGGTTGTCCTAGAAACATTTATAAACAAACTAGGGATGCACTGATAGGGTTATTTTGACCGATACCGATTTTAACAAACAACTATCGTCTGATACCGATATTGGTCAATTGCATAGTACTTTACAATACTAGCTAGTTTTTTCTGCATTAAATTAATTTTACCGAACATGAATTGGAAGCATTTAACATTTTAAGAGATGCCCAAGTTAAGATATAATATGACAACATGACTATCTTCAAATGTGATTTATTTTATTAACAACATTAACTCATATTTGACTTAACATTGAACATTTCTTTAATAAACTGAAATAAAGTCTGTGCTGTTGCTATTTAATTATTTGGCTCCGAGAAAAACATTGGATTATTCAGACATGCAACTCGTTGCCTCCATGCAGTTAATGAATAAACCTTCATGCTGATATGCTGATGGTGTTAAATTAATGCAATATCGCCCGATTAATATCGGTGGCCAACACATCGGTGCATCCTTAAAACAAACCCTGCGGTACCAGACGAGAGACGGCTGAAGTGAGCTCCGCTGCTGTACTCCTATTGGTAGTCGCTCCCGAAAGTCACTAATCATTTGCATAAAGTTGAGCAAATCTCAACTTTGTCGAGTCGCCAGACACGCCCACTTCCTGTCGCCAACGGTCACTGTCGCTGGGTGTTGCTGGCGGTCTGAGCGGGGCTTAACAGTAACCCTGCTGCTCCAGTATCACACATCATCTCCTACAAATATCATGTGCTGATCGGAGAGAGAGTGATTCTGTCAATATCCCTGTAGATTAAAGCGCAGACACACTGACGACACAACCGTCAGAACCACACACATAACTCTGTGGTGTGATAATACATTTACATGTGACGTGACATGTTATTTGAACCAGGGGGCGTAGCAGCCATTTTATAAGTGGGGGGGGCAGCTGTCAGGTGATGTGACCCTCAAAGGCCAAACAAAATATGCACGTAATGTACACGTTCATATAATAAATTCTATATACAATACCAGTTGGCATTTTAGAGCACCCTAGTAGTAGTTTTGGGAAAATGATAGCAAATAGTCTACCATAGTAAACACTATTGGAACACACTGCCTTTACTATATAACCAATTTTATTTAACGATTTGAACATAAAATAATATATATATGAAGAGTTTGGTTCCAAAATTTTTTAAAAATCATGTTTTTTTATTATGTTATCATGTTTTTATTGTGTTAATTTTTTTTAGTTATTGTAGCTTAAATCAAAACAGACCCACTGCAGTTTGATTGATAGTAATTGGAATGCACAATAAAAAACAAGATTTTTGAAACACTTCATATGTTTAATTCCTTTTAAGTCACAATTAAGAAAACCTCGTCAATAGTCAAATCTCACCTGTATACATTCTGGAGAGTTACTGTCCTCCCCTCTCTCTGTCAGTGACGTGACAGCCTGCCTTTCCTACAGACCGGTTCAAGTTAAGAACATTGCCGTAATGAATTAAAGTGCTAAATATGATAGAGTAATGCATGATGAGTATTCGGCGCAAAACAACTTTGTGGGAAATTAAGTGGGAATTTTGTGGGAATTAAGAATAATTCCATTCCGGGGCGCGAGCGGTGCGACAAAAGTCGACAGAACCCAATAATCAGTCATGCGTTTAGTCATTTAGCAGATGCTTTCATCCCAAGCGAGTAAGTGACTTACAAGTAGTAGGAGAGAATATAAAACACACTCGCATCATTTCAAATCATAACGTGTAAATTGGATATCGCGACAAAAGACATACTCTCAGTGTGTGTTTGAGAAAAGGACGCAAGTAATCGCTTTTGCTTTTCTGCGGCACATTTAGGCTTCCCCAAAACCCCCAAAGAGCAAAGAAGTGAATGAAAGAAATCACGAGCGCAACCCCATAAGAAGATTTGAAGGCCTTGGCAGACGCGCCCAATAGATGATTCAGTGTGTGTGTGTGTGTGTGTGTGTGTGTGCGTGCGTGTGTGTGTGTGTGTGTGTGTGTGTGTGTGTTTCTCTCCACAGCGTCTGACCGTTAGTCTGATCTCCGCTGCGTTCTTTGGTGCTCTGGGCTCGTCCTTTCTGTACGGATATAATCTGTCTGTGGTCAACGCACCTGCTGCTGTGAGTTCTGCTTTAACCTTTGACCTCTCAACCTTACACACACAATTGTCCAAGCAGTTTTATATGTGGTAAGTGTAAACTAGTGTAAATAACAACATCACTGAACGTGTGTACACTGAATCAACACAAACAGCAGAGACTCGAAGTGTCTCTCTCTCTCTCTCTCTAAGCACTCCTTAAAAGGCAGAGGAGGAGTCAGAAGATACGAGCGACGTCACATACTTTATAAATAGGGGTGTATTTGAATATTTGGGTTGTTGGCTTGTGGTGGAGAGCGTGGTGATTTACTGGCAACCCAAAGCTTTGTTACTCCTTTTTACATCTGATAATAAAACTTCTGCTTAATTTTGGAGAACGTCTCAGTACAAATTTTTGAACATGCAGGACTGCCTTTAAAGTCCAACAACACCTAATCCTAACCCCTCCATTAACACTTAATCCTCACCAAACGCTTTTTGGTTTTTACTAAATCTTTTGTGTTTCAAGTCTTACGAAACCTTTACCCTAACCTTAACATTACTCTAACCATTTAAACTACCTATGATTCTTAAAATTGACGAAAAAACACGTTTGGGTGATGACGTCAGACTCGAAACACCAAGGATTTAGTGAGAGCCGAAAACCCAGCTCAACAACTTCGCAACTTCCTTTAGAGGAGGAGCTCTTAACAACGGTGACGAGGAAGAACGTCATTCTTTATATGCTTATGTCATCTAGTGGTTATTTGTGGTAACGATTAGACATGTAATACACAAATGAAACATTTACATTAGAAACATAAACGCAAAGGAAATACGAATGCATTTTAAACAGAGCTCTTAGAATCAGCAATATCAGACAACACAGGAAACACAATTAATAGTGTGAATGAACATTTTATTGTCAAGTATGCGTGTAGCATGCACACACAAGGAATTTTGATTACAGCTTCCAGAGTACAGATACATTAAAACAGATAAAACGAATTAAAACAAACTCACAATATTAAAGAGAAGTGAATTATATGTCTTAACGGGATTATCGTTAAAGGGAACTAATTAAGACAAAACTGTTTTCATCCGGAGACATAAATGTACGCACAGCTGAACACTAATGTACTTGTCACGGTCAGTGGAGACAGAACAGACGCAGGCAGCAGTTGAAATGAAACAGACTTTAATAAAATGATAATCCCACGATAGGGCGAACAATAAACTAAAAGAAGACTCAAACAGAAAACCTCCCACAAGGGGGACAAAACAAACAGGATAATAATTCCAAATAATAAATCCAAACACGAAACAGTCTTTGACGGAAGACACGAACGGGATGTAAACAGCAAATACAATGCAACGACACAGGACTGGGAATACACGGGACTTATAAAGGGGAAAACTAACAAGGATAATAGAACAGGGATAGTGACGGGCAGGTAACAAGACTTAACATAAAAAGGAAACTTGCAGGAAGATGATAGGGACAGGTGAGGGAGATGAACACTTAACGGAGAAACAAGGGGGCGGAGTTAAACAAAAGACAGGAGGACACGCGGCGAAATGTCACAACAAACCGCCACGTGTCTCCACACAAGACAAAACATATACACAAGACATGGTACTGTCACGACCCTGTCCACAAGACACGAAAACTCCGAATAGGAAGGACAGGACCCTGACAGTACTAATGCGCTTGCACTCCTATTTTTTGTTAAAATCAGACAGGTAAAGTTAACGAAGTGTGTTAATAAGTCGAATAGTTTTCTTTGTTTTCTTCCACCTTTCTCTAGGTAGTTACTGTTGTACGTTTATTACTTTAGCGTGTAAAGTATGGTGTGTTTGTTTACTTGTGATACTGAATTTTATACCGCATGTTTATGCTTTATTTTTTTTGTGTTAGTTTGATTGATATATGATTGTCAGTTAACCGTTATATTTTTCTTTTAGTATTTGTTGTGATGTTACTATAACAGTTTGTTGATTGAGTCGTATATAAGACAAATATGCAATTATTTGTCAATATTTTCAGTTATGTCTGTCTGATGTTTATTATCGTTGTCTCTGTTGTCGTCATGTTTGTCATTTATGACTTCTGGAACTGGAATCCCCTGGTTGGTCCTGGGTTCTCCTGAGTTTTTTTTTTCTCGATTAGAGTTTTGGGTCCTCGCCACCGTTTGCATACTGTTTTTTGCACTATTTGCCTGGCCGGGGGGGCTGCTTTAGAATAAGAATTTTAAAGTTTTACTTAATTAATATTGCATATAGGAATTTATAGTCCATTATATTTGACCTGTGCTTCTCTCTTTTATCTTAAATGTGTGCTCTCACTGTGTGTGTGTGTGTGTGTGTGTGTGTGTGTGTGTGTGTGTGTGTGTGTGTGTGTGTGTGTGTGTGTGCGTGTGCGTGTGTGTGTGTGCGTGTGCGTGTGCGTGTGCGTGTGTGTGTGTGCGTGTGTGTGTGTGTGTGTGTTAGTACGTGTGCATATTGTGTGTGTGGAGTGTTTTGTATGTGGGTATGTCTGTCTTCTGTGTTTTCACCTTTTTCTTGTTTTTACAGGTACAACTTTAATTGTTTTGCTTATAGTCAATATGTCTTATGTACAGCTGCTTTGTAACAATGGAAATTGTAAAAAGCGCTATATAAATAAAGTTGAGTTGAATAAATTCTTAGAGTGAGTGAAAAGAGCTTGTATGTGTGTTACTGGAGCAAGCCATGTAAAGGTTCAGAAACCACATTAAAAATGCACCATATACAATTACAATAGTATGATGCACATAGAATATGTACATACTTATTTAGGTATGTGTATGTAAACTATGTTCTGTTGATCTCTTTCAGGCGAATAAAAGTAAATCCAAGATGGCACCGCAGATGGCTGCCTCGGTGTGGAGCTCTCCAGTTGTTTTAGTGTTTTTGTTAGTTTGTCCTGTTTTATGTTTTTCCCATACAATCAGTTTCACAAGAGATGAACTGCTGAACATTCGGCAGTGCACACTATCTGATCTTTTACCGGTTTTTGATTATTCGGACGTTTTACTTAACATCGTAGTCGGAGGCGCAGCGGCGCTAACAAAGCGCTACAGGACACGCAAGCTTGGCAAGCGAGCTGGCGCGCTAATCAGGCTCAGAAAGCGCGGCTTTAAAACTGCGCTGCCTAGCATACATCTGGCGAATCTGCGCTCTCTGCCAAACAAAATGGACGAAATTCTTCTACTCTACCGGACAAATAAGGATTTTTCAAACTCTGCTGTTTTGTGTTTCGCGGAAACGTGGCTAAATGACTTCATCCCAGACAGCGCGCTACATCTGCCTGGCTACCAGCTGTTCAGAGCGGACCGCGAAGCAGAATCAACGGGGAAATCGTGCGGTGGTGGGGTATGTTTCTACATCAATGAAAAGTGGTGTACAGATACAACAGTGATGAAGAAGATGTGTCTCGACCTAGAAGCACTCTTCATTAACTGTAAGCCCTTTTACTCGTCGCGAGAGTTTTCCTCGTTCATTCTCGTGTGTGTTTACATTCCACCGCAAGCGCACGTGAGCGTGGCGTTACAACAGCTCGCCGATCACATCAGGGACACTGAGCAACAACATCCGGACTCTGTTATTATAATTCTTGGCGACTTTAATCAGGAAAAACTTACACTCGAGCTGCCAAAATACAGACAACACATCACATGCCCTACCAGAGACAAAAATATTTTGGACCATTGCTACACCACAATAAAGAATGCATATCGCTCTGTCCCTAGAGCAGCTTTAGGACTGTCTGATCACTGCCTGGTTCACCTTATCCCAGCCTACAGGCAGAAACTAAAAGCTGCCAAACCTATGGTAAGGACTGTTAAAAGATGGACCAACGAAACAGAGCGGGCCTTACAAGCCTGTTTCGAGTGCACCGATTGGAGTGTTTTTGAAGCTGCTACCACCGATCTGGACGAGCTCACAGAGACTGTAACATCATACATCAGTTTCTGTGAGGATTTGTGCATTCCTACCAGGACTTCCTTAAAATACAACAATGATAAACCATGGTTCTCAGCAAAACTCAGACAGATTCGCCAAGCCAAGGAGGATGCCTACAGAAAAGGGGACAAAGTCTTGTACAAGCAGGCTAGGAACACATTGACAAAGGAGATCAGAGTGGCTAAGAGAAACTACTCTAAAAAGTTGGAAAACCGGTTTTCAGCCAACGACCCTGCGTCTGTGTGGAAAGGCCTTAAAGACATCACCAACTACAAGCCACCATCCCCCAATTTTGCAGGCAATCAACACCTGGTCAATGATCTGAATGACTTTTACTGCAGATTTGAAAATGCTAACTTTACACCTCACACCAACTCTGACATTCTCTCTACACAACACCTATCACCTTCAGTCACCCCACCTCCTGCACTTCAGATCAGTGAAGAGGATGTGTGCCGAGTCTTTAGGAAACAAAAGACAAGAAAAGCACCAGGCCCAGATGGTATCTCCCCAGCCTGTCTTAAAAGCTGTGCTATTCAACTGGCCTTCATCTTCTCACAGATCTTCAACAGATCACTGGAGCTGTGCACAGTTCCTTCCTGTTTCAAGCGCTCCACCATAATCCCCATCCCAAAGAAACCCAAAATCACAGGACTGAATGACTACAGACCCGTCGCTCTCACATCTGTGGTCATGAAGTCATTCGAGAGACTGGTACTGGCTTATCTGAAGGACATCACAGAACCCTTACTGGACCCCCTGCAGTTTGCCTACAGAGCAAACAGGTCTGTTGAGGATGCAGTTAACATGGGGCTGCATTTTGTCCTGAAACATCTGGATAGACCAGGGACCTATGTGAGGATCCTGTTTGTGGACTTCAGCTCCGCTTTCAACACCATCATCCCATCACTGCTCCAGACAAAGTTAACCCAGCTATCTGTTCCTGGCTCTATCTGTCAGTGGATCACCAGCTTTCTGACAGACAGGCAGCAGTTAGTGAGAATGGGGAAACTCACATCCAGCACCCGCACAATCAGCACTGGCGCCCCCCAGGGGTGCGTTCTCTCCCCACTGCTCTTCTCCCTGTACACAAATGACTGCACTGCCCAGGACCCTTCTGTCAGACTTCTGAAGTTCGCAGACGACACCACACTCATTGGCCTCATCCAGGATGGTGATGAGTCTGCGTACAGACAGGAGGCTGAGCAGCTGGCTGTCTAGTGCAGTCATAACAACTTGGAGCTGAACACGCTTAAAACAGTGGAGACGATTGTGGACTTCAGGAGAAACCCCCCTGCACTCCCCCCTCTCACCATCATGAACAGCACTGTGGCAGCAGTGGAGTCATTCAGGTTCCTGGGCACCACCATCTCTCAGAACCTGAAGTGGGACAATCACATTGGCTCCATTGCTAAAAAAGCCCAGCAAAGGTTGTACTTCTTACATCAGCTGAAGAAGTTCAACCTACCACAAACTCTATTAAAACAGTTTTACTCAGCTGTCATAGAGTCTGTCCTCTGCACATCCATCACTGTCTGGTTTGGCTCAGCCACAAAGTCAGACATCAGAAGACTACAGAGGACGGTTCGGACTGCTGAGAAGATCATTGGTGCTCCCCTGCCCACCCTCCAAGAACTGTATACATCCAGAGTGAGGAAAAGGGCTCAGAAAATCACCCTGGACCTCTCACATCCAAGCCATCATCTCTTCACAATGCTGCCATCTGGTCGGCGCTACAGAGCACTGAGCACCAAAACAACCAGACACAAAAACAGCTTCTTCCCTCAGGCCATCTACCTCTTGAACAGTTAAATGTTTTTACACACCGTGCATTAATAACTCTGTGCAATAATAATTAAGTGCAATATTAATTATTTCCTCCAGATAATACACTATCTATTTTTATACAACTTTTTCTGTAAATTATATTTAATTCATTCTGCTGTATATAGCACATACCTTGTACTACAATAGTCTATTCTTATTTTTTACTTGTACATATTTACATACATACATAGCTTTACACTCTCTATATCTTTATCTTATGTTTATTGTATTGTATTTCTTAATTTTTTGTACCCATAGGCCCTTATTTAAATCATTGTGTACTGTATTCTATTGTGTTACGGTCTCTGTGTACTGTTGTTGCTGTTTCTGTGTTCTGGATGCTCCTGTCACCAAAACAAATTCCTTGTATGTGCAAACATACTTGGCAATAAAGCTCTTTCTTTCTTTTTCTGAATTCACCACTTTGTCCAAAGATACTAGTAGTTTAAAGAAAAGACAGGATAAAGAGGAAAACAGTCTTTTTATGACAGGGACCTGCGAATAGTATTCCAACCTGAAAAAACATTACAATGTGATGGTAAAAATAGTCATTCATATGTGCTATTGTTTGTCTACCCAAAAGCATTGATATTCACAACAATAGCATTGATGCGCACAAAAAAGAGCAATAAAAGAAGCTTAAAAGAAAACCGAGTGTGTGTCCTGTCATTCTCTGGAGACACAATTTATTACCTTGCCACTCAGTCAGAACCTTTAACCCAGAGGCCTTACCTCCAGTTTAGGGCATTGGAATTTAGAATAGGGATAAAGGTTAGGGTAAAGCCTTTCAGAGATGTGAGACTCAATGCATTAATTCAATTGTACAAACATGGAAATGTGTATAATTATGTGATAATGAATTGGTGATGAGTCTTTTATAAAGACTGGAAATCCTTAAAGGTTGTACCATTACTTATAACCAGTAAACAAAAATACATAAAAGTTGGGATGTCAGTTACCAAGGCCGGTGTTGGCTATGTGGAATTTATAAAAAAGTTTATGTGAATATTCTACTCCAAAAATTAAATTAATTTAGATTTATTACTAATGCACTTTTATAATTTAGCATTGTTGCAAAGCAGCTTTACAGTGAATACATATTAGTACAGACAGTAAAGGCAAAATAAAAGATACAGAAATATAGGAAAAACATAACCATTACCTAGCCAAGACTGTTATTATGTCTAGCTGTAGCCATGATGGCTGAAATCATTCATTTTCTAGTACATAATAAGCACACACCCCAGCACCTGAAAACAGTCTGTAATAATACACTGTTATTTATTGTGATTCAATTTGAAAAAAGGTGTTATGTGTCTTGAGTGCACAATGAAAAAACATGTTAATGGATTCACTGAACCTTGAAAAACATTGCGTGAGATGTGGCTTTAAAGGGGCTGGAGACCTATGAAACCTAAAAATTAATAAAGGAACAAAACAAGTTAAAAAGGAACATGAAATAACATCATACATCTCAACGACTGACACAGACAATTAAAACACAAGGACTTAAATACACTGGGATAAACGAAAAGACAAGAAACACCTGGAAGACAACCAACATGAGGCCAATAATCAAAAAGACTAGGACAACAAAATGAAACAGGACAGGACATACTCAAAAACAAACTAAGAATCCAACTAACAATGAACATGGAACACAGGCTGATCACAACAATAACTACATGTACATATGCTTACTGTGTATTTATTATTATGTGGTATGCCATTATTATTATCATACATCATTATTTATTATTACTTAAATATGTTTATTGTTATTTAGGCCTACATAAACCTTATGATCACAGTTATCACTGTAAATTATCTCTGGTTTACAAGAAAAATCTGCATCACATGACAGCCCATCATCATTTAACATATAGTGTTGGGTAAACACTCCTTCATGAAAACTTGCACTGACTGATTTTACTCTCTTAAATTCCTTTGTAGCCTTTTTGGACTGTCAACAGTGTAAAATTAGACACCATCCATTATTTTTTACATAGTAAATTAATGTGTTTGATAAATTTGATATTTGATGTTCAAGTTTCAAGTTTGTTTTATTTCTAAAGCACATTTAAAAATAGCAACCAGCCTGACCAAAGTGCTGAACAGTATGGACAATAATATAAACATAAATATATATGAAACCCTAAAAGCATGACATTCAAACGCACAACTCATCACAATAAAACAAAACAGACAATGCATACCAGAGCAAAGTTCATACTAAATCAAATGCCAAGTCGAAATAGTACGCCTTTAAAGAAGATTTAAAAGCGTGGACAGACTGTGCTGATCTGATATACGCAGGGAGGCCATTCCAGAGCCGGGGGCCATCAATAGCAAATGCTCTTTCCCCCTTTGCTTAAGATGTACTCTAGGGGTGGATAGAAGACCCTTGAGCCCCAGACCTCAGAGATCGTGTTGGAATATAGGGATGGAGAAGCTCGGACAAATAACTCGGTGCCAGGTTGTGTAGTGATTTAAAAAGCAAGTAAAATTTTAAACTTAATCCTAAAATGGATAGGCAGCCAATGCAGGGATTTTAAGATTGGAGTCACATGGTCTGACTTTTGTTTCCTTGCAATAAATTTTGCAGCCACATTTTGCACCAATTGAAGGTGATGGATAGAAGATTTGGATGCCCCAAGGTAAAGGGAGTTACAATAATCCAGTCGGGATGTAATCAGTGCATGAACGGCAGTCTCAAGAGATTTAGTAGATAGAATAGGTTTAATCTTAGAAAGAAGACGCAATTGAAAAAAATCAAGAGCTGATCACTGCATTTATTTGCCTGTCAAGGTTAAGGCTATGATCCCAAAAAACACCCAAGTTCTTGATGCATGGTAGAGAAAACGGAGCTAAGTAGTTCAGATCAATATTGTTGCCTCCACGATTTCCAGGCAGACCAAAGACTATAACCTCAGTTTTGGATTCATTTAAAAATAAAAATAAATGGGAAAACCAAATTTTTACCTCATCCAAACAATCAAAAAGTGAGTTCCGTGTATCAGATCATTGCGTTTTATGGGTAGATAAATTTGCGTATCATCCGCATAACAATGAAATGTTGCCATTTTTAATGTAAATAAATACTAAAGAAATTACGAGACTAATAAATCAAATGTTTATTCAACGTAAATTGGGACAGTAAATAAGGGAATACAGACATCTAATATTTGGGGTAGAAAAAAAATAACAAGTGGTTGTGTGCGACTAAGCCTCCTATGAACACAAGGACGATCAGTCCAAGGACTTGATTAAATCCAAATTGTTATTATTGTTTAATCATGATTATTTTAACAATGAAGGACTCAAAGAATGTTTTTTTGGGCAAATACTGATCTGTCACGACTCGGCATGGTGGAAAGAACCCAAATGCAGGCAGCGGGGATTAAGGGGTTAACAAAAAGGGTTTATTTAAATACAAGAAACACAAAACAAAGACCCACGATGGGGTATAACTGCACATACAGGATAATAACCAAGACGAGACCAACTGACACTAAACTGAACTAAACAACACTTGACATAAACTAAACTAAAACACTTACTAAGACTTGACAGGAGCTTCGACCAACAGGAACAAGGTAGACAGGTAACCACACAAAGATACTGGACACGAGCATAAAGCAAACACATACAATGACTGAGCACAGGACAATGAAACATGAGGGCATTAAATAGGGAAGACAAACGAAGGATAACGACACAGGGCCGGTGAGGGTAATCAACACTGCCGGGAAACAATACAGGAAACGAGAGGGGCGGGGCCAATGACGAGACAATGGAGAGAACGCATATTATTGTCAATAGGACAATAATATGTTTCTCTCCACACATAACCAAAGACTTTGTCATGGCTCTGCCTCAGGACCAGGAAATCCAAGACTAGGTGAGGCAGAACCATGACAGAAGCCCCCCCTTTAATGAGCACCTCCAGGTGCTCACCAAGGAGTAGACAGACGAGACAAGGCGGAATGGGTGACAGACAAGACGAGGCAATACAGAGAAAACAAAATCAGGGGCAGACATGACAAGATAACAACAGGATTGGGGTGGGATAATAAAAATAACAAAATGGGAGGGGGGGAGGGGCCAAACAAGGGCTCATGGGGGGCAGTCCATGAGGGTAGGGAGAAGGGGGAACAGTCTTAGTCCGGGGTGGCGCTTGAAAGCACGAAGCCCCGGGGGGCTTGACGGGGGAAGCCCTGGGGGGAACAGTCTTAGTCCCTGGAGGGACCGCCGACTGGAACGTCGGTGGGACAAGCCTGGGAGCCGGCTGGAAGGCCGGGCTGGACGCCGGACTGGCTCCCAGCTGCATCGGGCTGGTTCCCGTCTGCACCGGGCTAGATCCTGGCCGCACCGGGCTGGACATAACACTGGACGGCGGACTGGACGCCGGACTGGATGCTGGCGGCACCGGCTGGACCGGACTGGCGGACCCGTGGGGACCGGAGGTAGTTCTGCGTCGAGGGAACCCCCAGACGTCGTCCCCGTGTCCTTCCTCCCCCACTCGCCACGGTCGCCGCCAGGAGAACCGGGAACCGTGGAGCTCCAGCCAGAGGGTACTGAGTCCCCCCGGGACGCTCGACCGTGGAGCGGAAGTTCCATATGGAACCCCACTCCCGGATCATCCCGGTTGGCCACGTACCTGACCTGAATGTTGTATACATTACCCCCAATGCCTGATTCTATTAGTCAGCAGATAGCAGACCTTCATGCCAAATTGAATCAAAGGCTTTTTGGAAGTCTACAAAGCAAGCAAATATTTTTGTCTTTTTTAGATTAATGTATTTATTGATTAGGGTATGTAGGGTTAAGATATGGTCTGATGTTCTATAATTTGGTAAAAAAACCAATCTGACTTTGTTTATGACGTTATGTTCTGTAAGGAAGGTTATGAGTCGTGTATTGATGATGCTGCAGAACAATTTCCCCAGATTACCATTCACACAGATCCCTCTGTAATTATTTGGATCTGATTTGTCACCATTCTTAAAAATGGGCGTTATGAGTCCTTTATTCCATATGTCCGGGAAATATCCAACACTTAAAATCAAGTTAAATAGTTTCAGTATGGCCAGTTTGAATTTGTGATTAATATTTCTAAGCATTTCATTTAGGATGCAATCTAGTCCACTTGACTTTTTTGTGGTCAGGTTCTGCATTTTATCCATGAGCTCTTTTTCACTGATTGGGTAGTCTAGTGGATTTTGCTATTTGCCAATTATGTTTTCCATATGGTTTAATTTGTCATATATCTGTGTTTGTTCTGTATTCATGTTTATTTTACCATAAAGTTGTTCAAAGTGATTTTCCCAGGTGTCTCCGTTTTGTATAGTTACTGGTTCATGGTTCTTTTTATTCAAGAGATTCCAGTTGTCCCAAAAACTGTTTGAATGGATAGATTCTTCAATTGTTTCAAGCTGATTTTGGATGTATTGTTCTTTCTTTTTTCTGAGTGTATTTTTATATATCTTAAGTTCCTCACAATAACGGAGACGTAAATCTGCCCTGTCTGGTTGTCGGTGCTTCTGATTTGCAAGATGTCTTAAATTTTTTCGTATTCTTTTACAGTCCGAATCAAACCAGTCTTCTCGTTTTTTCTGATGAGGTTTTTATTGATTTTAAGTTTGGATATTGTTGCTAAACAATCAAATATGTCATTTATGTTTTCTACCGCCAAATTGACACCATCAGCATTAGGAGAATAATTTTTTTCTATGAAGTTATCTAAAAGTAAATGCACTTGAGGGTGGTCATTTGCGGTCAGGTACTTTTCAGTGCTGTTTCGAGACCATCTATAATTCTTTTTAATGTTATAAAGCTTACTGGGTTGTGGATGTATGTTTGTGTTTTCTTCCCTTCTTAGATAAAGAGTAGTTTGGCTGTGGTCTGAGAGCGGTGTTAGTGGTTTGACTATGAATGCTTTGAAAGAGAATAGATCTAAATCTGTGATCATGTAGTCAACTGTTGAGCAACCCTGAAATGAACTGTACGTGTATCGTCCTAGAGAATCTCCTCTCAGCCTGCCGTTGATGATGTTTATGCCGAGACAGAGCTCAATTAAAAGTTTTCCATTTTTGTTGACTTGTGTATCAAAGTTATTTCTTGACAAATGTACACAGTTTTGTTGAAAGCTCTGTCCAAATATATAATTATTACCATTGTCAGTGGTGTAATCGGGTAAGGATCCTGTTCTTGCATTGAGATCCCCACATACCAACACACTTCCTAGGGCCTGGAAATGATTGATTTGACTGTGGAGGGTTTCAAAGATGTTTTCATTATAATAAGGAGATTCAGAGGAAGGAATATAAAGGGCACATAAAAATATATCTTTTGTAGTTTGACTGAGTTGATTATTGATTTTGAGCCAGATATGGGATTCGTCTTTTTTGATTAGTTGGATGTATTTATCAATTTCAAGCTTGTGCCAAATGATTATGCCACCTGAATCTCTCCCATGTGTAATTTTTTCATGTTTTTGAGATGATATTGATATTTCACGATAACCTGGGGGACAAAAAGTGACCTCATCAGTTCTGCGCCATGTTTCTTGTAATATTATTATGTCTGTGTCTAATACACTTTTCTTAAAGTCCAGGGTTTAGGGTTTACATCCTAAACTGGATGAGTGTATTCCCTGAATGTTCCACAGTGTAATTGTCAGTGGTTTCATGTGTTTTTCACAAACAATCTTATCATTCCTCTATAATAAAACCAACCCGACTTAAACCCATTGAATATCAATGTAAATCACGTAAGCATACATAAAGGCTGCTGTTAACATACTGTTATTACTGTATTGATATGTTGTAGTTCAAATTAGTTTGTTGTCTTTTACTCACTGCTTGTCCATCAGCCGTGTGCAGATTAAGTTCAGCATGTCTTTAAATTCTCTTAGATTGGTGCTTTCGGTGTCCTTTTGGCCTTTTAAGGCTGAAGCGTAGTTTAGTTGCTCCGGCCGTTCTGATTTGTGTGGGTTGGGTTGTGGAGCGGACATCTGCTCCATCCTCGGGGCTTTTCTCAGTAGTGGCTCTTTTTTCCGCGGCTGATGTGGTGGCACAAGGTCTTGGTGTTGCTGTCGGTGATGGGGCACAGGGTGATGCGGGTGTGAAGGTCGAAAACTTGGTTGCTGTTGTTCAGGATGTGGGTACAGGGGGACAGGGTGAAAGTTTTGAGACATAGGTTGTTGCTGATGAAGTCTCCAGGGCACTGGGAAATAGCGTTCATCTGGATTTGGGGAGAAGACGCCGTGTGGTGATGTTTGGAGAAAGCGTGTCTTTTGCTGAGGATTGCTGGATTCTTTGTTATTCTTCAAGGGGCTGCCAGGGGTTCTGCCAAGTGCAACATCTTTGAGATTTTTAGCAAACACATTCACGCTGTCTTTACGCAAGTGGATGTGGTCATGAAGATTGTCAATGTTCAATGTAGAATGATGTACAAGGTGAACGTTTGGCATTCCGGCACATCCCCGTGAGATGTCTGTGTTGACTCTCTGTATTGTGCGCAGGTGGAGATCAGTTCTGGGCAGTATGCTGGAAATGACTATTTTTGATGTTGGGAATGTCTGTGTTGTGAAAGTCAAGAGTGTAGATGTGCATTGATTGTAGCAGATGAAGGCAGCAGTTTGTTTCTGAGGGTGTGCAGCTGATAGATGAATGAAGCAGCAGTTGATGTGTGTCTCTTCTCCCCCAGTAACATCTGCATTCGCTGTGTTTCTGAACACCTATCAGACTCTGGCATGAGCTTTGACATTTTGTGAAAGTGTTTCTCTCTAACATCTTTAAATTGATCACAATGAATGAGAAAGTGTGTCTCAGTCTCCACCTCACCAGTGTCACAGTGTGCACAGACTCGTTCTTCCTTTGGAAGCCATGTGTGTCTGTGTCTGCCTCTCTATATGGCCAGACTGTGTTCACTGAGTCTGTATTTGGTCAGGATCTGTCTCTGTTTCACATCTCTAACAGTGTAGAGATAATCTGCCAGATTGTATTTTCTGTTTAGGGTCTGATAGCATTCTAGTTTACTTTGGTTTTTACTTTCCTTTTCCCAATGATCTAAATATGACTTTTTACTTTCTTTGATCATTTGGTTTATTCTGATTTGGTTCTGATCGGTTGTGCCGGTGTGAAGTTTCAGAGCCAGCTGGCAGATGGGACTGGCTTTAGGTCTCAGCTCTTGGGTTTTAAGTGCTTCATATTGAAGCGTGTTAGGAGGACTTGAGTTAAGGTGTGTCCAGAATTTGAGAGAACATTTTTGGATGTGTATTATCAGGGGGTATCTGCCTAATTCAGCCCTGCATGCATTATTTGGTGTTCTTCTCTGAAAATGCACGTCTAGCTTTCTCTTTCAGTGCATTCACTGCCAGACCAAAACCACCTGACACGCTGATTTTTAGGGCGAGATAATCGTAGTGTAAAGTGTGTTCTATTGTAGTGTTTCCCAGAGTGAATGTGTATCTGTTATCCTGTAATCTGTTTTTTTTCTGGAAAATCATAATTTGAGTTTTTTTCAGATTTACTGTCAGAAAACTGGGACCTGGCCCAGTTTTGACAGTATTTCTCCAGCAGGTGTAGGTGTTGCTGCAGACCTTCGGCTGTGTCTGACAGCAGCACCAGATCATCAGCATACAGAAGACATTTCACCTCGGAGTTGTTTAACGTGAGACCGGCTGTTGCAGATTGTTCCAGTAACACGGCTAACTCGTTGATATATAAGTTAAACAGAGTTGGACTCAAGTTGCATCCCTGTCTTACTCCACGCCCCTGAGAGAAAAATTCTGTCTCTCTCTCTCTCTCTCTCTCTCTCTCTCTCTCTCTCTCTCTCCTCTCTCTCTCTCTCTCTTCTCTCTCTCTCTCTCTCGTCTCTCTCTCTCTCTCTCTCTCTCTCTCTCTCTCTCTCTCTCTCTCTCTCTCTCTCACGCTCTCTCTCTCTCTCTCTCACGCTCTCTCTCTCGCGCTCTCTCTCAAATTCAAATGAGCTTTATTGGCATGACTGTGACGCAACACAAATATTGCCAAAGCATTCAGTAATAATAGGACATACAGTATGAATATTAAGAACAAAGAGGAAAAAAATTATAAAATACATTGCAACAATAAAAAAAGTTAAATAATAAATACACGTACAAGGACCCAAACTAACAGTTGTGTCAATACGATTTAGTTTTTATCTCTCATGTTATGACAAAAGAACAAGTATTGTGCTGACAGACCAATACATTCCACCATTTCTCCCAAAAGATATGATATTTTTTCTACATCATTCACTCTATGGAATTCAGGATGAACATTTCCTATTAGAGTAAAGTACTTTTGTCTAATGGATTGATATTTACTACATTGAGTGAGAAAATGAAGTTCATCCTCTACAACACCATCAGTGCAGTTTGAACACAATCTATGATCTCTGGATGTCCAGTTCTGTCTGTGTATACACAGACTGTGATCACTCAGGCGATACTTTGACACAAGCTTTCTCTGCCTGTAATTTTTCAATTTATTAGGTATGGTGCCAATTTGTAGTCAGTTTTTATTTTCCAGAAGCACGTTAATTTGTTGACGTCATTGATCTTATTTTGCCAGTGATGAAGATATTCTTCTTGAGTTGTGTTTAAAATGTGTCTGAGTTTGGCCTGTCTGAACTGATCTGAAGAGTTCAGCTGATGTTTGTTCAGAAGGTGTAGTAAAGGATCGCTCTCTGGATGGGCTGTATTATGTCTTAATTCACTGTGATGGTAGTTGTCTGGTGAACTCTCAGATAAGTGAAACCAGAACTTAGATGCCCTCATCTGGATTTCAGACAGAAGAGGGAACCTTCCAAGTTCTGCTCTACATCCCAGATTTGAGGTGTTTCTGTGAATTCCCAGGATGTTTTTGCAAAACTCAAGTTGGAAAATTTCCACTGGACATTTGTCCCAGGATTCATAGTTCAGTTGGAATTTGGTGCCCCAGATTTCACTACCATACAGAAGAATGGGTTTGATGACCCCGTCAAAGATTTTCAGCCAGTTTAATAGGGAGGTTAAACTGAAAAAGTGTTTTTCTTATACCATAATAAACTCTACGGGCTTTGTCAGCAAGTTCTTTAATTGCCAGGTTGAATTGTCCTGAAGCAGAGATTGTTAGACCCAAGTAATTATAATTTGTCACATGACTAAGAATTGTTCCCCCAAGAGTAAAAATGTATTTTTTGTCTGTAAAACGACTTTTCTTTTGAAATATGATTACTTTGGACTTGTCCATGTTTATTGGTAAGGCCCATTCACTGCAGTGATGTTCTAGAACTGACAGACTTTCACGCAGACCTTCTTCATTTGGTGACAATAGCAGAAGGTCGTCTGCGTACAAAAGACATTTAATTTCTCTGTCCTCAAGGGTTAAACCAGGACTAGAGGATTGTTCAAGCTTTGTGGCCAATTCATTGATATAAATATTGAATAAAGTCGGGCTTAGAGAACATCCTTGGCGAACTCCTTTAGTCTGTCTAAAATAGTCAGTTCTTTCATTGTTGATTTTGATAAAACACTTGTTGTCCTTATACATGTTCTTAATTACATCATAAAATTTTCCTCCTATTCCACTCTGGATGAGTTTTAGAAAGAGCCCATTGTGCCAAACCGAATCAAAGGCCTTTTTAAAATCTATAAAGCAACCAAATATTTTTCCTTTTTTTGTTTGATGAACATGTTTCTTTATAAGTGTGTGTAATGTGTATATTACACATATTACACAGTTGTCCTTTGTTTAGGCAAAAATCCAATTTGACAGTTATTTAGACTTTTGTTTTCTTGGAGAAATTGCACTAATCTGTCATTAATAATGGAGCAGAATAGTTTGCCGAGGTTACAGATTACAGTAATACCCCTGTAGTTATTAGGGTCGCATTTGTCCCCTTTTTTGAAGATCGGCGTTATTTGACTTTCTTTCCATTGCTCAGAAAAGCGTCCTGATCTTAATAGCAAATTAAATAATTGGAGAATGGCATCTCTTAATTTAGGGCTGCTATATTTCAACATCTCATTATTTATTCCGTCTGGGCCACAAGCTTTTTTATTTTTAAGAGATTTGATTTTTTCTGTCAGTTCATTTAATGAAATAGGACTCTCTAATTGGTTCATTTGGTCTTTAATAGTGTGTTCTAGTTCATGTAGTTGGGAGGTCAGGTGTTTTTGGGTGGGGTTTGGATCATTTTGTGTATAAAGGTTTCCAAAATGTTCGGTCCAAATATGTGAATCAGCGATGGGAATGTCTTTTTCTTTATTAGACTTATTTAAATGGTTCCAAAAGTCCCAAAATGAATTTTGGTTAACTGCTTCTTCAATCATGTTAAACTTAGTTGTCATATGTTCAACTTTTTTTCTCTTTAACAGTGACTTGTATGTTTTAAGGGTGTGTTGATAGAGGGCACGTGTCTGATGGTCTGTGTTTTTTATTTGATAACATTCGTAGTTCTTTTCTAGAGATTTGACAGTCTTTATCGAACCAGTCAGCTTTGTCAATCTCTTTTTTGCCGTGGTTCAATTTGATTTTTTTCAAAGATTTGTTGGCCACTGTCAAAAAAATATGATGTAATTGTTTTGTTGCCAGATTTATACTTTTTTCATCTTCTTTAAACATGGTGAGAAGAAATGTGTCTATCATGTTTTCAGTATGAGTGTTGTGGAGCTCTGCTTCATATTGTTCACCACTTGATTTCCTCCAGTAAAATCTTCTCGGCAGGGGAAACAGTTTGGGTTTGTGATGTGAAGATGGTAAAAGATGAAGTGGTTTGATTAAACTAATGACTATGTGGCAGTGGTCTGATAAAGGTAACTGCGGCATGACTGTGAAATAATTGATCTTGTTTTGCTCTAAATCTGTGATGGCATAGTCAACGGTGCTGCTGCCCAGAGGTGACCCGTATGTAAACTGACCCATAGAATCACCTTTTGTTCGCCCATTAACTATGTATAGGCCCAGACTTTTGCACATCTGTATGACTTGTTTGCCATTTTTGTTTATAGTGTCATCATAGTTCTGACGTGGTTTAGTTTGAATTTTTCTTTGCTGTACATATGAAATATTGATATACTGTATTTATCTCCAATAGAAATAATGTCGTCCAGTTCTTTCCCAGTTCTTGCGTTGAAGTCCCCCATTAACAGAACTGATCCTAAAGACTGGAACTGAATGATCTCCGACTGTAATGTTGGGAAAATGTCTTCATCGTAATAAGGAGACTCGTGTGGAGGGATGTATGTGGCACACACGTATGTGTCCTCATCTGAACACATGAGTTCTCTTTTCAGTTTTAGCCAAATATGTGTTTTCCCTTTTTTAACCGGCTGAATGTAATGCAGTAGTTGTTCTTTAACCAAACAATTATTCCTCCTGAATCCAGTCCATTTTTCACATGAGGACGCTTAACTGATGGTACAAATATTTCTTTGTAGTTTAAAGGAGCGGAGATTTGACATTCTAACCGACTCCAGGTCTCAAGTAATATTATGATATCAGAACTATTTACAATATTTACAAGGTCAGGGTTTCTGTGTTTCTCTCCAAAAGCAGAAGAATACATGTCCTGAATGTTATAGCATGTAATTCTTAGGGATGACATTATGTTATTGTTTTCTTTTACCAGAAATAATGTATGATTTCTCGGTCCTTTAAGTTGTGCAGATAAAAGGCAATATTGCAGAGTAAATAACAATATTAAAGTAAATCAAGAAATAAATGAACATGTGTATAATATAAATACTGAAAAATAAATAGGTAAATGAAGAGATGAATGTACCTAAGTAACTACATGTGGATATTTAGTGTAAGAAGTTGTCACATATGAGTTTCAGCATGTGTTTGATCTGACCGAGGTCTGCTGTGATGTAACTGACCGTCTGTCTGACTATCTCCTCATGGACACAATGTGTTTCATGAGGGCTTCTTAAGGTTGCCTCCTTTAGTGTTTTTGCAAACAGTCTCATGTCGTCTCGATGGAAGTGGATGTGATCGTATAGATGGTCATGACTGATGCGCTGATGGTTAGCGATGGAGACGTTCTGCAGTTGGGCACAGACTCCGGCTATCTCTCGGTTAATTTGGTTAATGATGTTTTGTGGAATGTCTCGACGGGGCAGAAGGGTTGAGAAGATAACTCTAGCGCTGGGGTAGATCCTGCAGGCTGTTTTCAGTACCTCTGACAGAGCTTCGGTGATGTCTGTTCTTCTACCGGTGAGGTCGTTGGTTCCGGTGTGAAGGATGATGTGTGTTGGTGGATCTTCTCTCAGTAGATTTAGTGCAGACCGGGAGGTGGGACACCAAACCTTCTTCACGGTTCTCCCTGGAAACAGTCGTCTTTGATGGAGGTGATGACCGTTGGAGTCACACAGGATGACGATCTCTTCTCTGTTGGCACTGTTGGGTGATGTTGTTGTCAGTGGATTGCTCTGTCTGACGCTGCTCTTCTTCCTCCTGTTGTCTTGTGAATTCAATGTTTGTGTGGTTGTAGTAGAAGAGATGCTCTTTGTTTGTGTGCCAATGTTCTGTCCTTGCTGTGTTGTGTTTGTGCTGTTCCTCTCAGTAGATGTGCTCTGTGTTGATGAGATGATGTGTTGCAGACGTTGTGTCTCCTCAGCAGTAGAGATGCTTTGTGTTTGTGTGTTGACATCAGGCTGATGTTGTGCTGTGTTCTCAGCGGTTGAGGTGTTGTGTTTGTTGTGTTGTATGAGTGTGTTTAACTGGCTCCTCATCTCTTCCATCTGTCTCTCTATGATGATGTTGTGTCATTCTCTTGTGACCAGCTCCTGTCTCACTCTCCTCAGCTCCTGTCGCAGCTCCTCGTTGTCCTCCTCCAGCTGACAGTGGAGTGCAGTTGTTGTGTGTTGGGATGGTTGATCAGACTCTGGAATTGGTGAAGACTGTTGCTGGTTTCTTCTTTAAACAGACAGTAGTCCTGAGTAGTATATATGCGGGTCATAGTGTCAAAATGATTGACAGGTATGCTTGATGGGGTCATTGACCTTTGCGGAGGGGGGGGGGTTGGGGGTGTTGAATTACTTCCGGACCACCCACGTTGCAAGGGGGCCTCCCCCTTTGCGTTAACCTTTGACCGTATCCGCCCTCTTAGTGTGGTACCGCCCACATCGCGGTGAACTTTTGCCCTTTGGCAGTATCTGTCCATGTTGTGAGTGATTGTCCACGTCTCAAGTTGAACTTTTGTCCCGTATGTTTACCGAACATTTTTCTCCCTTTTCCGGCGATCATGTTTCGACATGTTTTTGGACATGTTTTTATGAGGTTGACACGTATCTTATGCGTGAATAAATAAAGCAACAAGTGATTAAATAAAGAAATGATTAATTAAATACATGAATAAAGCAACGAATAAGTAAATAAAGCGGCAAATAAATAAATAAAGAATTGGTTATATAAGTGATTAAATAAATAATGAATAAGTAAATACATGAATAAAGCAATGAATAAGTAAGTAAATAAACGAATGAACAAGTAATGCATTCAATATATATATATATAGTGGATGTGATAAAGCTGTGGTAAAACTTACGTTGGAGGAAAGACCGCATTCCTGACATTATACAGAGAAACCTCGTTTCAGACAGCTCTGTCCCCACATGACAGCTGTAAATCACATTAAGCAATACGTGACGAATCGAGCTGTGGGGCTCCTGTGTGTTGCTAGAGTGTCCAATGCAATCTATATAGGGTTAATGACAAACTATAATCTCGCTATATCTCTAACTAATCAGAAAACAACTTTCCACTAGCATTCTAAACATATCCGCTTTATTCATCATTACCTGTTTTGTTTAAAACTTAAACCATTCTCACACGTGTCTAATTGTACAGGGGCATCCATGAAAATGGCTTGTCCAAATAAATGTTTGTATGTGTGCACAAGTGTTGAGCGGTTACCTTCCAGCGTTCATGTTTCTACAACACTGTATAATTAAAGTGCATGTTTTCCCTAACTGCATGGAGCAGTGTCTTTAAATGGTGTCCATGATGTTCCCCCTATCCTGACTGTTTTCCTTCTGTCTGAGAAGATGCCAGTGCGTCCACCAACCAAGGGTGAAGAAAAAAACATCTTTATTGCTAATGTTCATAGCATCACAGCAGGCAGTTGGGTGATTCCTTAAAACACATAAAGCAGATTTTGATTGAACAGCAAGTATCCTTAAATTGAATGTACGTCATGTTCATTTCATGAATGTTTTTTTATATCATGCCTCCAGGTTGTATCATAAAATAAGTCTGCATAAGGTTTTCAAAATAATTTTTTCTGTTTTTGTTGTTGTTGTTGTTTTTTTAGATTAAAAATAAAAGTGATTCTATCAAAGGTATACCTTATAACATAATTGTTTATATGATTCTAAACTGATATTCTTTAGAACATTTAGAACAGTCAAATCTCACACATCCTGTTATTAAGAGTTGTCTTTGCACATCTGTTTTAGTGGTTAGTGTTAAACTGTGGCAACCCCTTAACACCTAGACACTATTCTAAGATTTACTGACATATAGAGCAGACTCTGAGTTCTTTTCAGCGTCAAACCTCTTTTATTAATTTGTGTTGGACATCTGATTGTGTAGCAAGGAAACTCAAGAAGTAGACATTCCATCCTACAGTAAGTGTTTCTGTTTACTTTTAGTTTAAACAAGGTTTTAATTGTTGTTGTTGTTAAACAGTTTGCTTTAGATCCAAACTTTACACGCACGAAGTATACGTTGAATCACCTTTTCTTCATTTTATCCTCACCATTTTCTTATGTTTTGTTTTTGAGTGTCTATTGAATGTACTAGGCTATATTTTCTTACACAAAGCAACTGAGCAATAGAGGTCTTCACTGCAAGGATATGAAGTAAATAGCTTAATATATATTTTTTCATACTCAGATCAGACAGGTTGCGTGTTGGATTGTGTACTACAGGTAAGTGGTAAAATGTAGTTAAATTTAGGAAACTTTTAAAAATATATCCTTAAAATAAACCTAAAAAGTGGCTAAGGCATGCAAGAAAAATGGTCAACTTGTGCAGACAATGCATTATCTGAAGCGCTGTGAATTGACTTCAAATGAGCAAAACATACTGTATAG
This sequence comes from Triplophysa rosa, assembly GCF_024868665.1. Lineage (NCBI taxonomy): Eukaryota > Metazoa > Chordata > Actinopteri > Cypriniformes > Nemacheilidae > Triplophysa > Triplophysa rosa. Next base: position 24,296,671 of record NC_079902.1, read on the forward strand.
TTGTCATGGCTCTGCTTCATTTAGTCATGTTTTTCTTGGTGCTGTAGCAGAGCCATGACAAAGCTTTTGGTTATGTGTGGAGAGAAACATATTATTGTCCTTTTGACAATAGTATACGTTCTCTCCAGTGTCTCGTCATTGGCCCCGCTCCTCTCGTTTCCTTGTTATCTTTCCTTGTAGTGTTTGATTACCCACACCTGCCCCATGTCGTTATCCCTCGTTTGTCTTGCCTATATATACCCTCTTGTTTCTTTGTCTTGTGCTCGTGGATTGTACTTTGTACCGTGCCCCTGTCTTGTTGTAAGTTCATACCTTGTTGGATTCCTGCCTTGTTTGGATGTCGTGTCATAGTTTAGTCTTGTCTTTATCTTTTGATTAATAAGTCTAGTTCTTTTCTTGTTTTGCCCCTTCGTGGGATGTCTTTTGTTTCATGTTTATATTTTGTTTCATTCCAGTGACTTGCATCGGCATATGAAGGTAAGCCCACATGCATTACCCATTCCAAATCTTACATGTCAGCAAATGACAGACGTAAAGATACACTTCTTAAACTGCATGTCCGCTATAGACCAGTGCTTCGGAAGTCGTAATTTAGTTCACACTTCTCTAATAACCTGATGTGTGAATATAATTACTATGATACCCTATTTGTCTTAATGAACAGATTTACCTTAAGATTAAATCCTAATACCAGTAGTGGACAGTAACGAAGTAAATTTGCATGAGTACTGTACTTAAGTACACTTTTTGAGTATCTGTACTTTACTTGAGTATTATTTTTTCTGAGTACTTGTACTTTAACTTCACTACATTTGAAAGACAAATATCATACTTTTTACTCCACTACATTTATAAAAAGGTCCAAAAGTAGAAAATGGTTTCTATGCAGCGGGTTTTCCTGTGTGCGCAATTTATCTGGGTTGCGATCTGCCAGGACCTTTTACTGTTGCCAAGTATTTCCGGCAAGCTTTGAATGGCCATTTGGCAGTTTTTTTAACGGAAATCTGGCAACTCTGGGATCTTCCCCGCTAAACTAATGTAAACATAGGCGCTGCTACACCATTGATAGCGCTCTAAAAAGACAAATAGAACAATAAAAGACGAAAAGGCACATGTTAAAGTGTGGTGTAATCATCTGTGGGTTACGATCAGTCAAAGATCGTAGAAACATTATCATGAAAATGATCGGCATAACGGCTAAACGGTAAATAAGCATCACATACACCTTGAGCTACGCGTGCGTGTTAACTTCTGATCTGCTGCTATATAATTTAAAGTGATTTGGAGAATGAATGATGTTTTTACTGAAGTAACTATTGAAGTATTCCTGTTGAAATAAAAACAATAGAACCCTGCCCAAAATACAACAGAAAATGTAATGGATTTAATGGTTATAATGGGACTTGTACTATGGATACTTGTTGTCTAG
>NC_079903.1:0-31025 GCF_024868665.1 Triplophysa rosa
CAAACTCTTTATTAGCTGTTTTTATTCAGAGTTGTCTGCAGAACACTACACTTTTCATAACACATTTTATGTAAAAGCAAAGAAAGTGTAACAACAGCTATTCTACTGTATCTAATGTTATCTGTTGATGAAACGATCTTTCGTCTTCAACGCGCGGACACAGGAGCGAACGTTAAATGGAAAACGCGAAGTGGAATCTGCGGACCTTTAGCGGTGTAATAAGAGAGAGTTTTTCACGGGGATGTGAATCCCCTCTACTCCACTTCGGCTACCGTTCTATTTCGCCTACCAAAGGGCGCCAGCCTGCGAGGGCAAATGGGCAGTGGCTCAAGCCACAGAGCCACCCCGTGAACGCGTTCCTGTTCCGTTGGTCCGGGAGTTTCAAAGGAGAAATAACTGAAATACGGGAGAAATAACAAAACGGGAGGGTGACGGGAGATGGATGTGAAAAACGGCATACTCCAGTAAAAAACGGGAGTGTTGACAGGTATGCATTAATGTGTTGTCCATAAATGAACACAAAACGTCTTGTTTTTAACTCAGCTGTTTTTAGAGTGTACAGTATAGCGTTAAAAGCAAACTGCATAGTTTGTTTTATAGACAAATGACAAGTGTACATCTACATCTTCTCTCAGACAAAAGATGATTAAACTGATTTCCCTGGAAACAGTCAATAACTTTAGTTAAAGCAGATGCAGCCAGTACACCCCCGGCACATTTAACAGGAAGTTTGTTATCATGAATTCAGAATTGATTGACACAACAAAGAAGCTATCTGGCAGACTTTATTTATGTGTTATGCCTCCAGCTCTCTTCAGGATAAATGTGGGCAAAGTCTTTTATTTTACTATATAATTAAAATGATTTCTTTTATCTGAGCGGTACAAAGGTTTGACTTCTTTTCCCACGTTTATCTACTGAACACAAACAAATTAGAGATTAAAAGCAAGCAATTCTCTAGAATATCATTATATGATGTATCATTAAGATTTGTACTCACGGAAATGACTAAAGTAGTCAAACCTGTTCAATAGAAGGGGGTGTCCCAATACTTTTGTCCATATAATCATTATGTATCTGTATATGTAACATAATATGTATTTATACATTATTGTACAGAGAGCAGGTAATGAGGTAGAGAAACAAAGACCAGCTCAATGCAAATAACTGTAAATATAGTGTGGAGGTGTGAGGTATATCGGTAGTGTATATTTCTGTATGGCCAGTGACCATAATTGAAGATATGTGTCAAACATTGTTTCATTCAATGGTATGCTCATTCAATAGTAAGCACAACATTCAGTAAACTTCACAATTTAGGTTCAATCTCAGCCAGCAGCCATATCACCCATATAGTGATGGGGACACTATACTGTAAAAAGCACTGTCCTTCGGATGAGACGTTAAACTGGGGTCCTGACTTCCTGTGGTCATTAAAGATCTCATGCAACTTCTTGTAAAAGAGTAGGGCTGTAACCCAAGTGTCCTGGTCAAATTCCCTCCACTGGCCCTTTTCAATCACGGCCTCCTAATAATCCCCACCCTCTGAATTGGCTCTATCTCCTCTCCACCTATAGCTGGTGTGTGGGGAGCGCACTGGCGCCGTTGTACTGTGGCTGCCGTCGCATCATCCAGGTGGATGCTGCACACTGGTGGTGGTTGAGGAGAGACCAACCTCATATGATTGTAGAGCACTTTGGGTGTTCAGCAATACACAATAAAGCGCTATATAAATGCCTTATTCATTTATTCATTCAATCTACATGAGCATCAGGGTAGGTGAATTTAAATATACGTTTTGTATATTAAAATATAAAGTTTTGTGATACACCATTACTCAATGAAACTGAAGGAAGGTTTACTCAAACAACTGCTGTAAGTACTCAAAAAGTGACTTTGAGGTTTAGTATTTTTGTGCAACACTTTCAAGATCCCAAAAGTGACCCTGGACCTCAAGACCAATTTTAAGTCACATGGGAATATTTGTGGCATTAGCCAACAAAACATTTTGGGTCAGAATTATCCATTTCCCTTTCTGTCGGTCTCTCGACGTTGTGTCGAGCCGACAGATGAGGTTCGCTCTTGAGAACCTATCAACTTCTGACTAGTTTAGAAAAGGCCAATGAAATTGGCGAGTGAAATTTGCATGCCGGACTCCGCCCCCCGGATATCTGGGTATAAAAGGGAGACGGCGTGCTGCATTCATTCACCTTTTTGTTCTTCGGAGCCTTCTGTGTCGTTTTGAAATGCAGAGTCTCACCCTTCACACCCGCCCTGACCCTATCTCTGCTATACCATTAACACCTCCTCTTGACACTCAACCTGCACTTAAGATCTGCGAAGAGGATGTTTGCCAGCTTTTCCGCAAACAAAAGATCAGAAAAGCACCAGGCCCAGACAATGTCTCACCCTCCTGCCTGAAAGTCTGTGCGGAGCAGCTGTCGCCCATCTTCACTAATATTTTTAACAGATCTTTGGAGCAGTGTGAAGTCCCTTCATGCTTCAAACGCTCCACCATCATCCCTGTACAGAAGAAACCCAAAATATCTGGATTTAATGACTACAGGCCTGTTGCTTTAACATCTGTGGTCATGAAGTCATTTGAGAGACTTGTACTGGCCCACCTGAAGGACATCACCAGACCACTTCTTGATCCCCTCCAGTTTGCTTACCGAGCAAACAGGTCTGTGGACGATGCAGTAAACATGGGACTGCATTACATCCTACAACACCTAGACAGACCAGGGACTTACGTCAGGATCCTGTTTGTAGACTTCAGCTCGGCCTTCAACACCATAATCCCAGACCTCCTCCTGCCCAAGCTTACCCAGCTCTCTGTGCCAACCTCTACCTGTCAGTGGATTATTAACTTCCTGTCGAACAGGCAGCAGCTAGTGAGGTTGGGAAAATTTAAATCCAGCACATGTACCATCAGCACCGGAGCTCCTCAAGGATGTGTTCTTTCTCCACTGCTATATTCACTCTACACAAACGAATGCACCTCTACAGACCCTTCTGTCAAACTCCTGAAGTTTGCAGATGACACCACAGTCATTGGCCTTATTCAAGATGGTGATGAATCTGCCTACAGAAAGGAGGTTGCTCAGCTGGCTGCCTGGTGTAGTCAAAACAACCTAGAGCTGAATGCATTCAAGACAGTGGAGATGATAGTGGATTTCAGAAGGAACCCTCCATCACTTCCTCCCCTCACCATCCTGGACAGCACTGTGGATACTGTGGAGTCATTCAGGTTCCTGGGCTCCACCATCTCTCAGGACCTGAAGTGGGAGTCCCACATAGACTCCATTGTAAAGAAGGCCCAGCAGAGGTTATACTTCCTCCGTCAATTGAGGAAGTTCAACCTACCACAGGAGCTACTGACCCAGTTCTACTCAGTGGTCATCGAATCTGTTCTGTGCACTTCAATTACTGTTTGGTATGGCTCGGCCACCAAATCAGACCTACGAAGACTACAACGGACAGTTCGTAGTGCTGAGAAAATTATTGGTGCTCCTCTGCCCACACTTCAGGACCTGTACGATTCCAGAGTGAAAAACAGGGCAAGAAAAATCATCATTGACTCCACACACCCAGCACACAAACTCTTTGATCTGCTGCCCTCTGGCCGGCGCTTTAGAGCACCAAACACCAGGACTTCCAGACACAGAAGCAGCTTCTTCCCCCAGGCAATCTCCCTCCTAAACAGATAACTGCTCCTTAAGAGCAATATTCCACTTCCACTACTCCTATAGTGTGCACTATAGTGCCTTATTATATCTACATCTTATGTATACATGTATATAACACTACCTCTACTTACTAAATTATCCATTTGCACAAGTGTACATACAATCTGTTAATATGTTTATTCTACTATATACTACCCTGTACAATGTCTCTTATATGTTATTATCCCCCATTTTCTGTAAAATAGTCTTTATTTTATATATGCACAATTTAGAATCTTTTAGACTGTAAATCGTATTATATTGTATTGTCATTGTGTTGAATGTCTGTACTAGAAGCTTCCAACACCAAAGAAAATTCCTTGTGTGTGCAAGCACACTTGGCAATAAAGCTCTTCTGATTCTGATTCTGATTCTGATTCACACTGATCGACTTCGAGACTTCAAACTCTACGCCGAATTACTGCTGGAATCTTACGACGTGGTGCAGCGGACGGTCCCTTCCTGCAGCGACTTCCCCTGGGCGTCTCGGCAGTACCAGAAGTGTTTTTCTCTAAAAGAGCAAATTTCTCCAGCGTGGCATGTCCCGCTGTTCTCATGGGTGCAACACACCGAGGAGGGGGACGGACATGATGTCTGCTTCCAGTACGCTGGGGCAGACGTTGTGGATACGTCCTGCCCGCGTTGCAGGTGGTTGATGATTCAGACGTTGCGTCACAGGTGGCTGTGTTCCCACGGGACTCAGCCACCACCTCGTCTGCTCCCCGTTCCGTGACGGCAGAACTACGGCCCTGCCGTCCGCTACGGCAAGCAACGAGGGTGATATGAGGGTTACTGTGAGCGTTAATCCACCAGCCACTGGCTCACGGACTGTTTGTCAGCAGCCGCGGCGAAAGCAGAAGCGGCCCTCATGGGAAGACCCCAGGGAGATCGAGGCTACCATCGGTCCCGACCCCAGCCACATCGCTGGGGGATCGGATAGGGACGGTTCCTGCCCCGTCTCACCATCTGCTGGCCCCCTCCGGGGTTTTCTCTCTCTCTGGGTCATTACAGCCGCTCCCACTCTCGGCACGACAGTGGACGGCAACTCGATGTTGTGCCATGGCGAAGCGCAACATTGAGTATAAACACCAGCCCTCAGCACTCTCAGTCAGACAGTGTGTTGAGCTGTGTAAACGCCAGGCAGGAAAAACAGCACAGCCGATCTCCTCCCCGGGGGCCCTCCCCCGGCAAGGGATCCGTATTGCTGGCCATCGAACCACCCCCTGCGGGGACGATGAAGCAGATCAAACCCCTAGTCCCCCTGTCTCGGTTCCTGGGAGCCTGGCTTCGGCTTCCAAGGCCGTCAGGTTGGCTAGGGAGTACGATCTGTCTCTGCTACGCGATCCATTTCGCCAGACGGCCGCCCAAGTTTCGGGGCATCCTCTCTACCTCAGTCAAAGGCAATGATGCGCACGTGCTTCGGGCCGAGGTCGCCACCCTTCTGGCGAAGGGAGCGATCGAGCCCGTCCCACCAGCCGAGATGTTCAACGGGTTCTACAGCCCGTACTTCATTTTCCCATAGAAAGGCGGGGGGCTGCGCCCCATCCTATATCTGCGTGTCCTGAACAGGCACCTACTCAAGCTGCCGTTCAGGATGCTCCCCTCGGGGAGAGAGGTGTGTGGGTACTAAATGATGACTGGCTCATCTGTCTACACTCGCGAGATCTGTTGTGTACAAACAGGGACCTAGTGCTCCGGCACCTAGGTCGATTGGGACCACAGGTCAACCGAGAGAAGAGCAAGCTCTACCCTGTGCAGAGCATCATCTTTCTCGGTATGGAACTCAACTCTGTCTCCGACTGACTACAGAACGCGCTCAGTCAGTGTAGAACTGTCTCATCAGCGGTCCCCCTGAAACAATTTCAGAGGCTCCTGGGCACATGGCATCCTCGGTGGGGGTGGTCCCCCTTGGGTAGATGTACATGCGACTGCTCCAACACTGGCTAAGGAGTCGGGTTCCCTGGAGAGCATGGCACACCGGCAGCAGGTGTATGGTCATCACGCCTCTCTGCCGACGCACCCTATCCCCTTGGTCTTCAATGACCTTTTCGGCGGACAGGGTCCCCCTAGGGCAGGTCTCAAGGCACGTCGTGGTGACGACGGTTGCCTTCCTGCAGGGTTGGGGTGCCGTGTACAACCCTGGGTGGTGGACAGGCCCCCGCCTGCGTTGGCATACCAACTGCCTAGAGTTGTTGGCTGTGCTACTTGCACTGAAGGGGCTGCAGCCTCTCGTGCAGGGCAAGCACGTGCTGGTCCAGTCGGACAGCACAACTGCCTTGGCATATATCAGCGACAGGGTGGCATTCACTCACGACAGTTAACACGACTCGCCCGACACCTCCTGTGGAGTCAGCAGGTGATCAGCTCCCTGCGAGCCACACATCCCAGGCGACCTGAACCAGACAGCCGACGCGCTCTCTCGTCAGTCGACACCTCACGGAGAGTGGCGACTCCATCCCCGTTTTTGCATACTTGCCTGTTGTTGCATACTTGCCTGTTGTTGCATACTTTCCTGTTTTTGCATACTTTCCTGTTTTTGAATACTTACCTGTTTTTGGATATACCTGTTTTTGAAATAAACTCCTTTTTCTTATCTACCTCAGTGGTGTGCTCTCCGTCTACCAGAACCCTGACAGTCAACACAAAACTTGTGTTAAACTAATTACATTAAACTAATTATGTTTAACTAGCATGATGTAGACATAATGTCTTCAACACAATCAAAACAAATATAAACTCAAATCATGAAGCACCCTCGTTAGCACAATGTCTCTGTTTGCATGAGTTGTCACTTTTTTACATCAAATGATAACATGTCACTTTATTGTAATCGGCATCAATATCTTAATGTCTAATAATATTTTGGTAACACTTTATTTTACGGTGCCCTTGTTACACATGTTGCATGTATTTACTATAGTATTTACTATAAATGATGCATAATAACATTTAATTAACCCTAACCCTAAACCAAACCCAAACCCTATAGCAAGTACATGTAGTTAATTTTTATTACTCAGTACTTAAATGTATAATTACACTGTAACACGGGCACTGAAATAAAGTGTAACCAATATTTTTTTTGAACAGTGACACTGATTTGTGAAGGTTAATGAGTTGCAGTTAAGCACTGGTGAGATAAAAGATTGTACAGCTATATGTTTGTTGTTTTACTCTTTGGTGGCATTATTAGTTCTGGCTTTGTGTCAGTTTTTTTCATCTGTTTATGAATTTGTTGAGGTCCCAAATCTTAAAATATACACAAAAGTTGTTCTGAAGCGATATGTAGAAATGTTACTGCCCTTACATGCCTCATGTGCTGCTCTCACTTTTAAGTAAATCTTAGTAGTAAGTACATTTAAAACAATTGTCATTCTTTTAGTAGTCTTTTGCAGTTGTAACAACAGGCCTGTCTACAGTTTTTATATTTTGCAACTATTTTCACAAACATATATATTTTTTCAAATTGTTTACCAATATCACAAAAGATGATTAAAAATGCATTTATTTCCTGTTTAATTCTTGAGTCATATTCTAAAAAATGTATATCTCTGATTTCATTTCTGTCTATAATTTTTCTACCATTATTGATTTCTCATGTTTGGCATTGCAAGGCAACGTTTATTTATATAGCGTGTTTCATACACAAAGGTAATTCAAAGTGCTTTACATAGAAATGATTCACAAAGAAAAGGGATACTTAATGAATGAGTTCTTTAGAAAGTAAATGATTTAAAATCACAAGTACTTAAGAATGTATAATAATAATAAAAAGAAAACTCCTGCATGTCCTCTTCATGTCTGGGCCTCCTTTAAGTATGTTTGTGTGTTTGTGTGTGAGAGAGAGTGTTTGAGAGTGTGTGTAAGTGAATTTTCGTTTCTGCCCCTGCTGTTCCAGCAAGAAAACGTGGAGCACTTCAATTCATAAATGTGATCCAATAAAGGTACAGCGCACATATTAACCATAAATGCCATTTAGACTGCTTGTAATTGGGATGAAGTAAACATCTTTAATTATTTTAATATGAAGTGTTTGATTGTGTTGAATTAAAAACCCAAACCTGCAGCGGGTCCACTAGACCCACCAACGCTGGCTGAGTAACAAAAATATGAACACCACACAAGGGTTAATCGGGGTGTTGCTAGGGATGGAAAGGATGGGAAACATGACATCCCGGTATTCTGAGAAATATGAAAGGAAAGTAATACTTTCTACATCTGCCCAGAACAAAACCAATTCCTGTTATGTTTAAGGCAGCTTCAACTGAGGAGAAAGCAATACGTCTCCGCTGACACACAGTTGTGACAGAAAAATATACAATAACTGTCAACTGTCAGATTTTATGTCTGACGGTGTTGACTTGTTAGTTGGATCAGAAAATCAATTCCTGTTATGCATCTCAGAAAGTGAGTAAACAGTGGAAATGTGCTCAAATCTGCTGAAACCCTTGTGAAAACATGCAAGCTTTCACTAGACTGTAGTTTAGTTGCCAGATGGTCTCTGTATCTCTGGAAGAGAGTCAAAATAACATCAATTTCCAACAAAGTAAAGCTTGTTTCCAAAAGATTAAGAGTTTCCTGTTTCCTTAGTTTCCACACTTAGAGTGGATTATATATACACTGTGCGTGTTAATTTGACCTTTTTTAACACTGGCGATTTTACTGTGTACTATAATCTAAAATACACAACATGCAAGCAAAATGAATCTCTCACTAACAACAGTTTTGACATAAAAACACGTTTGTTTTACTACAGAAGTTAGTATCATCACCAGGAGAGTGTCAAGAACATTTTTACATATCTTAAATTATTCTCCTGGTAAACATTTCAACATTTGCATTTAGTCAGTACAACGTTTTACACTTGCATTTTAAAGAAGTAGTTTTGTTTCTCACTATTTTGTGAATATCTACAGAGGACATGTGATTTGTGTTTAGAGTAACTTAATGTGATGTGTCAGTAACCTTTTGTTAGCTTCATTACATGTTTTACTAAACCTAAAGAATGAAACCAATGGTCCGCATTTCAACTGCTAGCCAGTAGATGTAGGACAGCTTTTTCATTTTCTGACATAATCTACAGAAAGCTATAACACAAACATGGTAAGGCTATGGATTTGTATTTATTTATTTTAGTTTTGGAAAGATGTTCATTTTTCATAAGTTTTACCATCTGTATATATTACTTTACTGCTTTATAATTAGTTGCATGGTTGCTTCTTTGATGTTTTTAGTTATAATTGTTCCGATTTTAAATCATTCTTTGATTTTGTACAAAAATCTAATTCTTAAGTTTTGATCTGTTCAGGGTTCTTGTTCAATTGTCTCTTTTTATCTCTTATTTATCCAAAATGTCTCGCTTTAATGCTGGTAAGATCAGTTGTTCTGAGTTTTCTCACTGTTCGAGTCATTGGGTTGATGTATGTTTGTCTTAATTTAATAAAAAAAACAAGTATTTACATCCAAAACTGTCAGGGATTTGATGGGAGAAGAACCCAATTGCAGGCAGCGGTAGGTGGTGAAAAAACAAAGACTTTAATAACTCAAACAAAAACCCACGATGGGGATCAAAACAGTGAACATAACTAAAATACAAAACTTGAAACAGAAAAACTTCCCACAAGGGGGCAAAACAAGAGAACAGGATAACTTAACTTAACAACCACAAAACTAGACAGAACTGTGGATACAAGGCTTCAAAGACAAGGCAAGAACATCACATGTGGCACGGTACGAAACAAAGCAAACCAGTAACGAGCACAGGACAGAAGACACAAGGGCATTATATAGGAAAACTAACAAAGGATAATTAACGAGGGACAGGTGTCAGGAATGAAACACTGAAGGAAAGCTAATGAGGTAACGAGAGGGGCGGGGCCAATGACGAGACCAGAGAGAGCACATGGAATGCCAAAACAAACAATTCCATGTCTCTCTCTACACTAAACATGAGGCTCTGTCATNAATAAATTTGTCATAAAATGTGATCTGATCTTCATCTAAGTCAAGGGTATTGACAAACATAATGTGTCTAAAAATAATAACACAAAAAAAGTTTTCATGTTTTATAGGGACATTCCATAGACTCAAGGGCTTTTATACTGTACAAACTGTATACCATATTACCTACCCCTAACCATAATAATCACACAAAACTTATGCTCTTAGATTTTCAAAAAAAACTTAATTCTGTATGATTTATAAGCTTGTTTCCTCATGGGGACCAAAAAATGTTGTCATTTTGTTCCGCATACCATTTGCCCTTCCCACACAAACAGGTTACTTTAAAGAAATTCAGATCCTATCTACCAGGTCGTTTCAATACCCATGTTGTCTCAATGTAAAGCATCTTTAAACCGCAGTTGTGTGGGAAGGGCAAACGGTATGGGGAACAAAATGACAACATTTTTTGGTCCCCATGAGGAAACAAGCTTATACAGTATCTATCATTGTCATGATTCTCGGGTGAGGTGTGAGACAGAGGACCCAAGTGCAGACAGGGATATAAGGGGTTAAACAAGACTTTAATAAAATAAACATACAAAACAAACACCCACGGGGGTAACATAACAAAACATGGAAACAGGAAGAATGACTGACTGACTAACTAGACTGGACTAATACTAACACTTGACATTAAACTACAATAAACTAGACTAACTAAAAGACAGGAACTCACCCACATGACACAAACACGATTCAGCACAAGACGGAGGACACAGGGGCATTAAATAAGGGGACAAATCAAAGGGGAACAGGTGTGGGGCATGAACTAATTAACAACCAATAACGAGGGATACAAAAGGGCGGGAACACAGACAAGGACCGGACAGAGTATCGAAGGCCGAAAGGGTCAAAATGACTCTCTCCACACATAACAAGGGATCCTGCCGTGATTCTGCTAAAAATCTAAAAAAATCTAATTTTTTTCATCCTGAGGTTGACAATAGCAAGGAATTGCCCATAACCATGATGGCCAACCAAAGAATGTTGGATTATATTCAACTCAGTACGTCCCAAGGAGTCTAAAGAGAGAATTCTGCTGTTTTAGGCCAAAGGATTCAAAGTTATATGCAGTTGCAAATTTTTCAGGACCAATAGATGGATCTGTGTCTAGTCTACAATGACATATATGCTTTGTATTAATATGCCAAAGTGTTGGCAAGACACGGCCTCAAGTCCATTTTGATATATCAATTTGAAACCTATTTTGGCCAATAAAAATTAAAAAAGCTTTTGATCACTTTTTTGATGTGGCTGTCCATGCTTGTAACAAAATAACATAATTTTATGCAAATCAGACAATTGGTAGTAGTTTGAAATAATCTACCTTCTTTTACTTTTAGTTGTCATTCTTTTTAGTACGCATTTCAAAATAAACTTAATTTCCTTTGTGTTATACATTCTTAAGCACTTGTGATTTTAACTAATTTACTTTCTAAAGAACTCATTCATTAAGTATCGTTTTTCTTTGTGAATCATTTCTATGTAACACACTTTGAATTACCTTTGTGTATGAAATGCGCTAAATAAACGTTGCCTTGCAATGCCCAAACGTGAGAGAATCGTTGATGGCTGAAAAAAGTATAGACAGAAATGCGAACCAGAGATAAACATTTTGTAGAGTATGAATCAAGAATTCCTCATAAACGAGACTTAAACAAGAATTTAATGCATTTTTTACCATCCTTTGTGAAATTAGTAAAAATTGAAATGGTGAAATGTTTGTGAAAATAGTGCCAATTTATAAAAACATAAGACAAGAGCTATTGTTACAACTGCAGAAGACTACCAAAAGAGTAACAAATGTTTTAAATTTACTAACTACTAAGACGTACTACTTAAAAGTAAGTGTAGCACATGTGGTATGTAAGGATAGTAACATTTCTAAATATTGCTTCAAAACAATTTTGTGTATTTTTAAGATTGGGACATCAACAAATTAATTCATTAACAGATGAAAAAACAGACACAAAACCAGAACTTACAATGCCACCAAAGAGCAAAACAACAAACATATAGCTGTAAAATCTTTTATCTCACCAGTGCTTGTCAACAACTCATTGACACTTCACAAATCAGTGTCACGGTTCAATATGTAGGTGATTGTTCAAAGGTACACTAAACATTATTATTAAACGTTTTTAATATGGATGAGCTTGGGCTAAAATTTTATGATTTTGGATAGGTGGGGTCAATGTGGTCTGTAAAAATCAACATTTGTTTTTGCTGGGTTAATGAAACAGTAATATTATGATCTAATTAGATCTGTTTCAGGAATTAATTTACAGTTTACCAATCCTAAATCTGAACGGCGGCATGAAAAATGCACATTGCTTTGGAAGAGAGTTATCTTTGAATAGTTTCTGGCTATAGACAAATAATTATATTTCCTTTATTTGCTATTATAATTGCCATAAAAACTGCATACAGACTATAGAACAATAAATAATCAGACTTTCATGGATAATGTAAAAAGTGTTGTGTTGACACACACGAACACTGGTTGTGCCGTAAATCTTGTAACCAAACAAGTTTGTATGTACATTCCATGGAAACAGATTTTCTGATTGACACTTTAAACAACTTTCCTTTCCTACTTTCAAAGAAAAACTAACCTAAATCAAGATGCTTTCTTTAGTAAAATACACATTTTGTGCCAAATATTGGTGCCGATGTATAAAAATAAAAACATACTGTAGCGAGGAAGGCGGGACGAGAGCCGTGGGGCAGGAAGGCGGGGCCGGTGGCGTGAGTGATAATGAGTATCAGCTGTACGCGCACCGGTCCCGCATGCCTCACGGGGAGCTAGGGAGCATAAGAGGACGAGCGACGGGACTGCCGAGGAGAGAGGACCGGGCCCGGAAATGTTAAATTTGTGTGGCCACCGGCCTTTTATTTGCTGGATTATTGTTAATTTATTTTGATTAAAGTTTGTTAAATGTTCGCCGGTTCCCGCCTCCTCCCTTCTGTTTTATTGAGCTTTGCTACACATACATATGCAATAGCTAAAATACTAGATGTGTAATAAAATAAATAGAGACGTTAAGATTAAGAAGGTTTTGGATGTAAATACTTGTTTTTTTATTAAATCAAAGCAAACATACATCAACCCTAAAACACGGCTCGAACAATGAGAAAACTTAGAACAGCTGATCTTGCCAGCATTAAAGTGAGACATTTTGGATAAATTAGTGAGGAAAATAAGACATTTGAACAAGAACTCAAAACAATGAACAGGTCAAAACTTAAGAATTAGATTTTTGTACAAAATCAAATAACTATTTAAAACAAAGGCCATCTGAACAAGTAAACTAACAATCACAAAGAAGTAACCATGCTACTAATTATAACTAAGAAGTGGTAAAGTAAGAAAATAAACCTGAAAAAACTAATGAAAACATTATGAAAAAGTTCAAATGTGAAACTTTACATAAGAAAATTAATGCAAATCCGTAGCCTTACCATGTCTGTGTTATCACTTTCTGTAGATTATGTCAGAAAATGAAAAAGCTGTCCTACATTTACTGGCTAGCAGTTGAAATGCCGACCATCGGATTCATTCATAGATTTGGTAAAACATGTAATGAAGCTAACAAACGTCACTGACGCATCACATCAAATTGTATCACTTGTAAATATTCACAAAAGAGTGACAAACAAAACAACTTCTGAAAACTTAAGTGTAAATGCCTGACAACGTTGTACTGACTAAACGCAAATGTTGAAAAGGTTTACAAAAGTAGAACAACTTAAGAAATGTAAAAATGTTCTTGACATTCACATGGTGAGGATACAAACTTGCAGTGGTGTAAAGTATTGGAGTAAATGTACTATAGTTACTGTACTTAAGTATCTTTTTGGCTACCTTGTAGTTGTACTGAGTATTAAAGATATTAGCTACTTTTACTCTCTACTTAACTACATTTTTGAACAAGTATATGTACTCTTTACTCCACTCTATTTGTAATGACTAATGCAGTTACATTTCGCATGGCACCTATCTTTTTTTGCAGCAGTTTATTTTTGCTACAGAATCATTCCTATTGCCATTTACAGGCATTGAAGGTACTATAATCTTGTGGAGTTTGCCCTAACTTACTAAAACTTGTCAACATGGCTTCTTTATGTGAATACGAGTGCAGTATCAGGTAGTTGTCAATCGCTGGCGGTTTATATGTGAAATGAGGACATGACTGCAGCTGGCGATGAGGCTAAACCAGCATGTCCAGTGCAAAAAGGCTTTGACTTTTACTTAATTTTACTTAACATTATTTTATTTATCCGTTATATTGAAGAGACCTTTTTGAAGGAATTTGGTTTACTTATGAGCACCTGAGCTTAAATGAGACTTGGGTGTTTGTAATAGACGTACAGTAGGTTATGGTGTAGGCCATGATTTGCTGCAATTTTGAGGTGTTCAGTCTTATTATGATTTAAGAAAATAAATGCGATTGCTCTCCTCACGAATCAACAGTTTTTCACTGACATGTCTCTTAAGTGTTGAGGACTAGTGCTTTGAGCCTATTCAGTATGAGTAAAATACTCTAAGATACTCTAAGACTTTTACTGAAGTCGTTTTGGAATTGGTGACTTGTAACTTGTAATGGAGTAATTTTCGCTGCAAGGTATATGTACTTTTACTCAAGTATGGTTTTCAAGTACTCTTTACACCTCTGCAAACTTGTGTAATAAAACTGGTCAAACGTTTTGATCCACACTGTTGATAAATAGTGAGAGATCCACATTGCGTGCATGATGTGTATTTGAGGGTATAGTATAAGGATCACATCACAAACTCATTTCTAAAGCATATCTATTTAATGGGACAACATGGTGTAACAAAACGTGTATTCATCCTTCAAGTAATTAGTTATTTATCAACTGATTCATTTACTGAAGCACTGGTTTATAGAGATATTGTTGCAATGTTAATAGTGTCTCTATATGACTAAACCCATCCTTCCCTTAAGTAACGCCTAAGATTTGTATTGGGTGGTGNTTGCTAATATCTTTAATACTCAGTACAACTACAAAGTAGCCAAAAAGATACTTAAGTACAGTAACTAATTACATTTACTCCAATACTTTACACCACTGTTTTTCATGCAAACCGTGCTCCGTTCCAAACTAAACTGCAAGCGTGAAAGGCACCTGAAAGCCACCTAAGGGGGACCTCACCCAAAGAGCATCTTAATGCGCCCCTTATGACTCTGATACCTGCCTATTATCCATGGAGATTAAAAATAAAATGCATGCGGCCAAAGCATGTTTTAGTTGTTTTTATTTAAGAATAATGAAAGAAATGGTATTCCAAAAGTTAAATCTCATGACGCTCAGTCTAAGTGTAGTGGTTTGGAGATCATCACCAGGCTGCACCTCCATCACAGGTCTCCTCTCATTTTTGATGATGTGTGTAGTGTAGCACATGCAACAGTACAGGCTTTGTCAGGTTCATTCCTTAGACTTTTATTCACTGAAATCCTTAATTCCTATCAGTTGCCCAAAGGTCATTTCATGATCCTGTCCTGGCTAGAACTGCAGTGTAACAGGTTTGGACAGGGAATGGTGTCTTCAACCACAGTCCCATCATAAATGTGACTGAAGATTCTTGACAGATGCAGATTCAGGTCATTTTGATTCAGTGCTGTTGATACTGTAGGTGCACATTAAGTCACGCACCATCTTAGAAATTTAATCAGTCAGCTTCCTTATTGATTCAGTTCCTTTTTGCTTAATACTATTACTAATATTAAAATGAATATTACCTGCAAATATTATAGTTTATTTTCAGAAAATAACCTGAAGCCTCAGAGGCGTATGATGCAGTCTGTGGCATTAATCAAGACACATAAAATGCTCCTTGACATGATCATGACTGCAGAATCTTTAGTTCCCTTAAATAATATTTATTAAGCTGGGGTCTTAAGAGAATGAAATACCACAAATTAGCAAATAGCAGGACAGACTGCATTTTTATACATTCCCTGCATCATATATACATATGCATTTTTATGCACTGTGCTTTAATATATATTTAATATGAAGGTCCAACAAATTAATATGAACAAATATCTCCTTCACAAGATAAAAAACAATATTTTATTTATTTTTAGTTATTCATTCATTCATTTATTTCAGTCCTCACTGAAGACTTTTCACAGTAATTTGTTTTTTCTAAATATATTATATTACAATAAATATTGCTCTAAAAGCAAAGCATAGCGTTAATTATTCAAATGCTATTAGATTATTAATGATAATCTTAAACTATGATTTATTTTATTATTAAGTTTATTTATTTTATTTAGCCTTGTTGTGCAAGTTCTCTGGAGCTTGTGCAGAGGCAGCAGCTTTTGCCAGAGGGGAACTGGAATCCCCTGGTTGGGCCTGGGTTCTCCTGAGGTTTTTTTTCTCGATTAGAGTTTTGGGTTCCTCGCCACCGTTTGCATACTGTTTTTGCACTATCTGCCTGACCGGGGGGGCTGCTTTAGAATTTTAAAGTTTTACTTAATTAATATTGCATATAGGAATTTATTATCTGTTATATTTGACCTGTGCTTCTCTCTCCTTTATCCTAAATGTGTGCTCTCACTGAGCGTGTGTGTGTGTGCGTACTTGTCTGTGTACGTACGTGTGTGTGTGTGTGTGTGTGTGTGTGTCGTGCGCATCCGTGTGTGTGTGTGTCTCTGTGTCTGTGTGTGTTGGTGTGTGTGCGTGTTGTGTGTGTGGAGTGTTTTGTGTGTGGGTGTGTCTGTCTTCTGTGTTTTCAACCTTTTCTTGTTTTTGCAGGTACAACTTTGATTGTTTTGCTTATAGTCAATGTGTCTCATGTACAGCTGCTTTGTAACAATGAAAATTGTAAAAGCGCTATATAAATAAAGTTGAGTTGAGTTGAGTACTCCGCTAAGATATTTTTAGAATATACAATGGGTTTTATATCGACTAACCACAGTATAACCATGATACAGTAATTAACGTATACATTTGATTGATTAACAGGTTTTTGAGGTTTTGTAGATTCACAGGGTGAGGGGCTTTTTGTTTTAATCCTTATTTCATTTTTAATGTTTAAAACTAACCCATTGTTTAACACCTGTAATAAACAAAAATGGACAGCCAGTCTACTAAACTGTCTCTACCAAACTGCAAAGGCCATTATCATATTGCTGTTACACAAGATCGTAGAACCCCCAGACATCCTCTTAGACAGAAGACAATCAGCCATATGGGGCATCAAGGAACTACTTGCTTTTAATCAAATACAAATGACTGACGTTTCAGGAATAAGTTCTCAACCGATGGTTGTCAGACACATCTGCATCTCACCATGCATACGTTAAGTCAACACATGGTGAAATATACTTTTGTTAAAATGAACCATCCCCATAACTCTTAAACATTACAACCATTTGACTTTAATATATGGAAACACCCATCCATACAGAAGGGGTTCATGACCATAAATGAAACTCTTATTCACTAAAACTTTGTCAGAGCATTTTTGCTACATGTTTAACAACATATGGTTAAACTTTATCCGCCAAAGAAGATATCAGGGTATGTCTTTGAATCAAATGTTGTTTCATACCACAATGATAAGATACTGACCCAAACACAATAATCCTTTATCAGATAAAAATCTTAAACATGTAGCCAACTTTACTCTTAGAAGAAAACCTCACATACGTAAACATTAACTTGAAATCTCTCATTTAAAAACACACCCGTCAGGTTTTCACGTTACGGCGTGAAAACAGTAGGTTGTCAGGACATCAGGGTGTCAGGACATGGGTTAGATAGACAACTACAGGGGTACAACAACACTGTCATAAAATATAAACTGTCAAACAAGACTGACAGATCATAAAAACCCAGCCTAATTTGATTGACTGGTCAAATGACTTGCCCGGGCTTGTAAGGGGACAGTCACACTTTGATAAGATTACAGACCTCAAGTCTCAATTCACTCATTTGCATGATAAAACAAAGGAAACAGCACACTCTTAGAAGAAAAAACCCACATACATATTATTTTATATCTCTCTCTAATCTACAAACGTCTTTCACAAATTAGACTATAGTAAAATCAAACACCCCTTTTTGAATAGGTAGTGATGAGGGGATGTAGGTAGTTAGCCTCACTGAAGGAAGGGTTGGGGGTCAGAGGAGACCCACCAACAGTCATAAAACATAAATGTCATCAAGATTGACAGGCCATAAAAGTCTCCATTTGAGTGACTGGTTGACAGAACTTTGACAGGGGGTCATAAATCAATCAATCTTTTGACACAAGGTATATGATTATACTACTAACATTGACTTAGGCATTACCCATGAAAACCCTCGAATCGGAGACCTTCGAGCCAAGATTCTTAATTAAGTATTGCTACAGTCATCTTTAGAAGATGTTTAGGTGCTTTGTTTGCAAGTTGAGTTCTAGAACTGTTACCGAGTTAATTCGTCATCTGAAGCTTTCTCATGCTTGTTATCCTGGCAGAAAATTACAGTTAGTATGTGATCAGGATGGGTTTTGTCAAAGATTTGTTACATATTCAGGCTTCAGAAAACATATCGTCGCTGTCGGGCGGAAACCTCCTATGTCCAAATTTGGTCAATTTCATATTTTTTCACAAATCGATGCTATTGGTCAGTCCCCATGTGGGTCTGTTATTTTTACAAATTATTAACCAATCTAAAGTGTTGAAAATAGCTTGAGAGCAAATCTCTTAACTCAATTGGACACTTCAACTGTCTGAGAAGTCTCGTAACTCCACCTCTTCTTCACTCCGCGGGAGCTTCTCGGCATTACGTCTCCTGATTGAAAGTTTTTTAGACAATAAGGAGTGAAAATAGTTAAGTTAGATACATTTGAGTAGGCTTGTTTTGTTAAAAATCGATAGCTGTAATGCTTCGGTGCAGAAGGAAGCCCGTGAGCCACGAAGGTAAGTTTGCGAGCAGATTCGGCTAATTTCCACCTATTAGACAGCCTAGTCAGCTCATCGTTTTTTTGTATTACATCACTTATAGTTCTTAAACCTTTAAAATAGAGTTTAGGAAGATGTATGTAACCACAGTCGTTAGCTTTGGTTAATGATTGAAGCCTTTTCTCTTGTCAAGAGGCTCAAAGCGACCGCCGACTTTATTTGCGTGCAGATTAATTTCCGCCTATATTAGACAGCCTGTTTAATGTTTTATTTTGGTATTGCATCACTCATAGCTCTAACTTTTAAAATAGAGTTTAGGAAGATGTATGTAACCACAATCATTAGCTTTCATTAGCTCTTAAAGCCTCGTCTCTTGTCAAAAGGCTCAACGCGACCGCAGACTTTGATGAACACTGCTGGCAGCAGCGACGTCTGTGTCCGTACCATTCTTATCAATGACAGCGTAATCTCGTATCTCCCTGCTCCCAAGTAATAAACCTTGTATCTCCGATTAAACATGGCTTTGGGGAAATGTTGTGTTAGTGTTGGTACACAACAGTATATCATAGCAATATAAGGTATAATACCAACTTTAACGATACAATGTTTAATAACTCAAAAAATATACAGTTTTTTTAATTTCCTGAAAAATAATGGTTTTGGAGATGCGAGGATTCCGCCCGACAGCGACGATATCCAAAGTAGGCACAACAGTAAAACCTCTGAAATACTGTCATTAGAACCTCCATCTAGCCCCTCTGTCATGCAATCTTTCAGCATAGATTCAGAAAAACCAGGAACGTCTTTAAGCGTCATGAGAGAACATTGCGAACCCAAGAAATGTGTGCATCTGTAATTGCAAAACTGCAGAGTAGTGGAGTAGCTACCAATGTAATTGCATCAGTGGCTGAAAATATGCAGGAACTTGTTTATGAATGGCATTCAAACGTTAAAGAGGATGTTGTTCAGTTGCTCGAAACTGATGAGCACAGGGAAGCTGTTGAAAAATATTTTGACAATCTTGAAAACCCCTTCTCTAAATTCACAGAGACAAAATGGAAAAAATATTTTTTTGAGACCTGGGGTGTTGTAGAACCTGTTTGTCATGGTGCTGCCTTCTTGTTCAGGATTTTCTAGTCTTGTGGCAGGACGTTACAGATCGCTTATGTTTAGTGTGAGAAAGCCATGGGATGTTTATCTTTAGACATTCCATGTGTTTTCTCTTGTCTTGTCATTGGCTCCGCCTCTCTCGTTTCCTGTATTACTTCCCAGAGTGTTTCATTACCCTCACCTGCCCTGTGTTATTATCCCTCGTTTGTGTTTCCTATAAAATGTCCTCGTTTCATTGTCCTGTGCTCTTGCGTTGTACCTGTACCTTGTGCTCATGTTCGTGTACCGTTGTGAGGTTTTACCTTGCATTCCTTTGGATTACGTTAACCGTACCTTGTCTCATCCTGTCCAGCCTTGTGTTTTGACGTTTGGTCGTGTTTAGTTTAGTTATTTTGTCCTGCTGTTTTTGCCCCCTTGTGGGAAGTATTTTTGTTTCTGTTTTTGTATTAGTTCTGTCTTCGTTACCCCATTGTGGGTCTTTGTTTTGTGTTTCTTTATTTAATAAAAGTTTGAGTTAACCCCTTCACCTCTGGCTGCCTGCAATTGGGTTCTTCTCTCCCTCCACGACCTTGACACTGTTGAAATACCTTTAGGAGTGAGATATGACACTACATAAAACTACAGGCACATACGATCAAGTTCCAGTCACCGATAAATTTATATATGTCCCTTTATTGCAGACTTTAAGTTTCATGTTCAGGAATGAAGAAATCCATAAACATTTTGTACAGCCAAGTGAGGAGAGAGACATTTTAAGAGAGTTCTGTGATGGCAGCTATTTTAAAGAACATCCTCTCTTTTTCGAAGAAAAATATCGCTTCAAATACAACTTTTTACGATGACTTTGAAACATCAAATCCTTTGGGTTCCAAACATGGCATACATAAGGTTGGAAGTATGCATTTTGTTTTGAGAAACCTGTCTCCTAAGGTTAATTCAGCCCTTATGAATATTCATCTTCTGCCACTTTTTTACACACAAGATGTCAAGCGGTATGGCTTCAATGCCATTTTGGAGCCTATTGTGCGTGATATTAAAATTCTTGAGCATTCTGGAATTAAGTTACCACTCTCTGATGAACCAATACATGGAACAATAGCTCAAGTAACTGGTGATAATTTGGGAATGCACACACTTTTTGGGTTTTTAGAATCATTTAGCACAAATTATTTATTATATTCTGACAATTATGCAGTGGATATCATGCGTGACATATTGGAAGGAGTAGCTCAGTTAGAGATGAAGTTGCTTTTTGAGTATCTGTCAGACAGTAAGGTTGTGTCCTCACAGGCTGCGAGCAATAGAATTTACTCGTTTAACTAGCTATGTTGAATGTAAAAACCGACCTGCCATGCTTAAGTTTGAACAAGCTGGGACTGGTTTGGGTCTCAATGCCATCCAGACATTGTGCCTCATTAGAAATCTGCCTCTGACTTTCGGAGATCTGGTCGAAGTAGGAAATAAACACTGGAGCTTACTGCTGCTTTTACTGCAGATCATAAATATTGTGTTTGCTCCAGTCATCTCGAATGGGATGACTCTGTATCTAAAGCATTTGATCTGTGAACACCACACACTGTACAAAGAACTCTATCCAAGAAATCTCATTCCCAAGCATCACTTCATGACTCATTATCCCAGATGCATCCGGAAGATAGGGCCACTTGTTCATGTTTGGGGGATGCGTTTTGAGGCAAAACATCGTTTTTTTTAAGTATAAAAAATGTCAAACATATTACAGTCATTAGCTCTGAAACATCAGATGTCTATCGCATACCACTGGGAATCTCAGCCATTTAAGAGTATTGAGTGTGGACCTGTAACAAGCGTTCAGCTGTGTAACTTGTTAAATTGTGAATTGATTGCAGAAAAACTGCAAATTGACATTGATTGTTATGTTGATCATCTTTCTTGGATTTCTTGTTTTGGGACAGAATATCGTTCAGGCCTTCTTGTTTGTTCAGATTTGAAAGATGATGTTCCTGTCTTCAGTAAAATTACTGATATAATTGGATTTGATGGTCAGCATTTTTTGTTGACTAATGATTTTGAAACTGTATGTTTTGATGAACATCTTCACGCATTTCAAGTCCATGAGGGGCTTTGCAGGAATGACTCTATTTTAACTGTTGAAACCTTGTGTTTCTTTAAACCTTTTGACCTTCAAACATCTTATGGATTTGAGCAAAATGACTTTTATATTGTTCCTGTATTTTACGTACGGGAGTTTTGTCATCCCATCAGTTGAAAGTAAACGAATGCGGCGTTGGAAGCAGACCGGTGTGGCAGTGGTCTTTAGGACCTAATTATTGAAAGACAAAGGTAAAAATCTCATTTTTGTTTCCTTAAAATAAAATGATCGTCAATCTGTTTCGTTTATAGTTGTTGACTCCATTGTAAAAATGTACTTTGAGGGTTTGATATAAATTTTAATGTCTCCTTAAAAATGAATGTTTAGAACATCTGTTTGTTTGTTTCAGTCTAAGTAGAACGTGTATAACAATAAAGCTGATTAAAAAAGTAATTATAGCTGCTACGTTGTATTGTTTGGGAGCACCACTTGTGAATGTTGTTCCTGTTTTAAGCATGATACAACAAGATACGTATCTTGTAATTCTAAAGTATTGGTGAAAACTGACATTTCATAGCATTAGAACCACGTTGTGTGGACGTGAGCTGTTTTTTAATTGAGTTAATTTCATTTTTGGCGTGGAGATTTACACTAGTTCAGTGCGTATTTTACATACGGGAATTTTGTCGTCCCATCAGTTGAAAGTAAACGAATGCTGCGTTGGAAGCAGACCGGTGTGGCAGTGGTCTTTGGGACCTAATTAATGAAAGGCAAAGGTAAACATTTTTACGGAGATTTACACTGGTTCAGTGCTTATTTTAAATATGGGAAATTCCCGTAGACTTTTCACAGTGTTCATATGAAAGTATAAGGAATGCTGCGTTTGAAGCAGATGGGTTTGACAGTGGTCACTTAGCACCTAATTAATGACAGTTAAAGGCAAAGACTTACCAATTTTCATTGTGTTTCTTTTAAGAGAATAAAATCATGTTCAATCTCTTGTCATGTAGGAGTTTCGTGATGTGTGGTTGCAGGTCATGGCCAAATCAGAATTTTAAAGTAACCATCCGTTAACTTTTTGCTACGGTATAGCTATGGAATTTGTTTTCAGCTCGTTTCTGATACCACACTGTTTTAGTTTTTATGCCTAGTTTATTATAAGATTTTTTTTAATAAAATGTTTATATTTTGTTTTAAAGCAAATACTCGACAGTATGATATTTACAGTGCAGTACCAACTTCGGAAGAAGTACATAAAGCTTGATGGATCATCATCATCATATGATGCCTTAAGGATGGTAAGTCTTCTGGATTGTGGTATTTAGCTGATCATTTTTACACTTTGTATGGGTTTTGTATGTTGTTTTCAAAGGATCTTAAGAACTTAAGCTCATCAATCATGTGAAATATCCTTATTATGTAAATGTTTGTTTGTCTACACGTATTTACTTATTTCTGTTCTGTTTATTTCTGTTTATGTCATCTAGTCAAGCAGAAATTTGGCATGTCCTCAGATCATAATATTTTTTTAGCCGACGAGATTGGCACAGAGGTAGACGAAGATGTTTTTGCTGACATTGCGCAAAAGCCTGACACTGTTTGGACTGTAGTTGATGCTGTGTCCGTAGCAGGTATGAAAAGCTGTAAACACAGTTATACTATACAATTTATACGTAATGGATTTCTTACCTTTTCTGCATACCGTGCATTTCCAGAACTCCCGGGAAAATGAATCAACTGTTGACAGACGAAGCTCTCTCCCATCCAGCCAATCAAAATGAGTAATGCTAAAATGAGCATGCGCAGTGTTGGATTAGCGTCTAATTTCGCGCGTTGTGTATAATGTCCTGCGCATGCGTGTCGCTGCATGCAGGGACCACGACAACAGATAGGGGGCAGTGGCGGACACACAAATATACAACATATGTCAGGTTTTTGGTACACAAAGACTTTTGAGAAAAACACTTTTTGGGTATTACAACATGCTGAGAAAAGGTTTTATAAGGTGTATTTTTATGAGGACAGCCAACTGTCCTCCCATACCAGAGGGTCCTCATTGCTCTTTGAAATCTGAAATCTGTCCTTCTATGAAATCTGTCCGTCTTGAAATCTGTCCTTCTATGCCCCAAAACAAACACGCACGCACGCACAGTGAGAGCACACATTTGAGATAAAGGAGAGAGAAGCACAGGTCAAATATAACAGACTATAAATTCCTATATGCAATATTAATTAAGTGAAACTTTAAAATTCTAAAGCAGCCCCCCCGGCCAGGCAAATAGTGCAAAAAACAGTATGCAAACGGTGGCGAGGAACCCAAAATTCTAATGGAGAAAAAAAAAACTCTGGAGAACCCAGGCCCAACCAGGGGATTCCAGTTCCCCTCTGGCAAAAGCTGCTGCCTCTGCACAAGCTCCAGAGAGCTTGCACAACAAGGCTAAATAAAATAAATAAACTTACTAATAAGGTAAATTATAGTTTAAGATTATCATTAATAATCTAATAGCATTTGAAATTTTGTGGTGATGACTTGTCATGTGACCGCGTCCTTCTTTATCCAGCTCTATCATCTCAGCTCTTGTCAGGTCGCCGCTTCCCATTCTCCGCTCTACCATCAGGTCTGGCCATGAACTGCATCCTGCTCGCTGTGGTAACCTTGGAACAATGAGACAAGACTGGCTGAGAGTAGAGTACTGTTCTGTACTCTTTGATGCAGCAAGTACATCAGTTGTGTTTTTGGTTCCGGTTTATCTAACTAATGCAGCCTAAACCCTCAGCAGATTTATATTATGGAAGAGTAGTGTATGCAAGATTAAAAAGATGCGTCTTTAGTCTAGATTTAAACTGACAGAGTGTGTCTGCCTCCCGGACAGTGCAGGGAAGACTATTCCGAAGTTTAGGCACTAGATAGTTTAAGGATCTACCACCTGCACTTGATTTTGAAATTCTAGGTATTACCAACTGACAGGACGCCTGAGAGCGTAATGCACGTGAAGGTCTGTAATACAAGAGGAGTTCAATCAAGTACTGAGGAGCTAAACCATGTAGGGCTTTATAGGTAATAAGCAAGATTTTAAAGTTAACGCGATACCTTATAGGTAACCAGTGCAAGGTTGACAGAACCGGGCTAATATGTTCATACTTTTTTGTACATGTAAGAACTCGAGCTGCCGCGTTTTGGACCAGTTGGAGTTTTTGTAATAAGCCTGCAGGGCAACCACCTAACAGTGCATTACAGTAGTCTAGTCTTGATGTCATAAATGCATGAATTAACTTCTCTGCATCTGACATTGACAGCATATGACGTAGTTTAGATATATTCTTAAGATGGAAAAACGCAATTTTACAGGTGTTGGCGACGTGGCTCTCAAATGACAGATTACTATCGAATAGAACGCCAAGATTCTTTGCTGACGACGAGGGTTTTATGGAACATCCGTCAATAGTTAAACAGTATTCTTGGTTGTTACTTATAGCAGTTTTCGGTCCAATAAGTAACACTTCCGTTTTGTCCGAGTTCAGTAATAAAAAGTTGTTACTCATCCAGTTTTTTATATCGACTATGCATTCCATTATTCGATGGAACTGCTGTGTTTCATGAGGCTTCGAGGAAATATAAAGTTGAGTATCATCATCATAACAGTGAAAGCTAACTCCGTGTCACTTTATTATATCTCCTAGAGGTAGCATGTATAATGTGAAGAGCAGAGGCCCTAAGACCGAGCCCTGTGGTACACCGTACTGGACTTGCGATTTGCGTGACACCTCATTGTTTATTGCTACAAATTGAAAACGGTCGGATAAATAAGATTTAAACCATTTCAAAGCTATTCCTTTAATGCAGACGTAATTTTCGAGTCTATGTAGGAGTGTGCTGTGGTCAATGGTATCGAATGCAGCACTAAGGTCTAGCAGCACCAAAAACGAAATACAACCTTGGTCAGACGCAAAAAGCAGATCATTTGTCACTCTGATCAAAGCAGTCTCTGTACTGTGACATGCTCTAAATCCAGACTGGAATTCTTCATTGATGTCATTCCTTTGGAGGAAGGAGCATAATTGAGTTGAAACTACTTTTTCCAGAACTTTAGATATGAAAGGTAGATTCGATATAGGCCTGTAGTTCCCCAGTTCTCTAGGGTCGAGTTGGGTTTTTTTGACAAGGGGCCTTATAACAGCCACCTTATATGCTTTAGGCACATGTCCTAATGTCAGAGATGAGTTAATACTACCAAGAAGAGGATCTATAATTTCTGGGAGCATCTCTTTCAGTAGATTTGTAGGTATAGGGTCTAGTATGCATGTTGTTGATTTAGATGATCTAATAATTTTAGACAGCTCATCTTGATCTACGGTATACAATAATTGCATTTTCTCCTTAAGGGCGCTGTAGTTAGTTTGTTCAGCAGGTTTCACTTCTGATTGCATTGTTATAATTTTTTCTCTAATATCTTAGATTTTACTTGTGAAATATTTCATAAATTCATCACTGTTATGCTGATATCCAGAATCTGAAGTCTCTGACGATTTGTTTTTTTGTTAATTTAGTCACTGTGTTAAATAAAAACCTAGGGTTGTGCTGGTTTTCTTCTATTAGTGATGAAAAGTAGGCGGATCTAGAAGTTTTTAGGGCTTTCCTGTATTTTCGAATACTATCCTTCCATGCTGTACGAAATACCTCTAATTTAGTTTTCTTAAAGTTGCGCTCCATTTTTCGGGCCGCTTTTTTAGAGCCTGAGTGTGTTCATTATACCACGGTGTGGGGCTGCCATTTTTAATCTTCTTTAAACGCAGAGGAGCAACTGTGTCTAATGTTTCCGAGAAGGTGGAGGTAAAATTTTCAATGGTAATGTCAAGATCTTCAACATTATTTTTAATGCTAATTATGTCATTACTGTGATGCTCAGAAGAATCAGACTCAATAGCAGATGCGATTAAACAAACTGATTTAATAAGTCAGCAAGAAAATAAGGCAAGGTCAAGAACACAAAATAATAATAACTGAGCCGGGCTCAGAGAGTCCACTGGACGAGGCGAGGTCTGGCAGTTGAGGGGTCAGTCGAGGTGCGTGTCCGAAGGGAGATCCAGTTCGTGGTCACAACACGCAAGGGTCGATCGAGGCGTGAACAGTGTCCAGGGGAAAAGGCAAACTCGTAATCCCAACCAGTGAAGATAGCAGTGATGAAAGGTCCAAACCCGAGCGGCAGATCAGTCCAGGAAAACTCTGAACAAAAAGAAAACACGATAGGGAACTAAAACTAGAAGAAAACTGGGTTACTAACAAATTAAACAGACTAGAAGATGGCAAGAGCGAGGCTAACCATACAATGCAACAGCAAAGAAGGAAAGAACAAGAGAGGGATATAAAGGAGAGAAAATGATGAATGAGAGAAACAAGAGAAAAAGTGAGACAGGGTGAAGGAGGATCAAACCCGGGACCTGACAATCACAGGCAGACCCTTTGTTGAATGGAGATGATCCTGTGTATCCCGGAGCAACTCTGACAAAAGGACAAAGTTTACTGTTGCTTATGTCTTATATACTAAGGCACAATCTTACAGCTGTTTCACTAGACCATCCACTGAAGGTTTTCAATGAGCATTTTCCAGGCATGGTACCAGTCACCACATATCTTTTCCGAAAAGCTTATGGTTTGTACGGAAATTATGAACCCCATTTCTACTGTCCAACATGTGAAAACTACTTGAGGAGTGTAGCAAAGCTCAATAAAACGGAAGGAAGGAGGCGGGAACCGGCGAACATTTAAACATTTTAATCCAAAATAAATAAACAATAAATAGCAGTAAAAACAGACCGGCAGCCCCTCACGGATGTCTGCCGGCCACACGAACATAAACAAAACTTAACACTTCCGGGCCCGGTCCTCTCTCGTCTGCAGTCCCGTCGCTCGTCCTCTTATGCTCCCAAGCTCCCCCGTGATGCATGCGAGACCGGTGCGCGTACAGCTGATACTCATTATCACTCATGCCACCGGCCCCGCCTTCCTGCCCCATGGCTCTCGTCCCGCCTTCCTCGCTACAAGGAGAAATACTGGTGAGCTACAGTGTGACATTTGTTGTACAGTACCTGATTCAGATGTCTTAAAAGTAGCAACTTTTTTCTAGTTCTCAGTCTGGCTTCACAAATTAAGACATTGCTTGAGCAAAAACAAATAAGTTTTAAAAAGATGGACTAATTGCAGATACTATTTCAGACATACAATGTGGAGATTAGTATCAAAAACTTTCCGGTTTCCGGTGCAATGGGTGAATATGACATGTCTTTCATTTAGAACTGTGACGGAATCCCACTGTGTAGGCACTCCACATACCAAATCTGGCCCATACAGTGCCAGGTTATAGAGTTCGAGCCTAGAGAACGCAAGGCACATATCTGTCTTCCTTGTCTTTGGTTTGGGGAAAAGAAGCCATGCATGATCACATTTTTGAAGCCATTCGTAGATGAACTGTCATTTCTATAAAAAATGGTATCCAATGGAAAGACTCAGCAAATGTAGAGCATGTTTCTAAGGTTTTTGCTCTAATATGTAGCTCTGATTAAGTTGCCCGCCCACTTCTAAGGAACACTAAACAGTTTAATGGATTTTATGGATGTGAATCTGTTACCATATAGGAGGTGGTCCTTACACAAACAAAGCCCCTGTGCCGAATCTTTGAACTAAAGCAGAGCACTTTGATCACGCATTGGCTGCAACACCAGAGAAACCTGTGATGGAAGTTAAAGGACCTTCACGTTTAGTGAAACTTGACAAATTTCAAATGGTAAACGGATTTGTTCCAGAGTATCAACACTCTGTCTGCCTTGGTGTGACAAGGCAATTTGCTAATCTGCGGTTTGACTTAAGAAATCATGAACAAGAGTGGTACATAGGAACAAAATCAGGCCTTATTGATAAAGAGCTTATTACAATCAAACCTGTTAAAATCACTCGAGTACGACGATCTGTGGCAGACAGAAAGTTTTGGAAGGCATCGGAATGGAGGTCATTCCTCTTATTCTATGCTCTGCCTCTGTTGAAAAGTGTTTTACTGAGAAAGTTCTGGAACCACCTTTTTCTGTTTGTGTTTGCTATGCACATTCTCTTGGGTAAAAAAGTCAAACGCTGTGATATTGATGTAGCAGAAAGAGCTCTCAAAAAGTTCACAATGCAGTTTGAAAAGTTATATGGAGTAGCAACTATAACATTCAATGTTCATCTAATGACACATTACGACAAGTGCTTGGAACTGGGGACCTCTGTGGGCCACATCAACTTTTTCTTTTTAATCATTTAATGGCACTCTGTTAAATTACTTCCATGGACAACCCATGTTCCAGAGCAAATTGTTAAAAGGTTTCTTTGCTTGAGGAGTCTAACACAAAAAGCAGTGTTAAAAACATTTTTAATGGTGTTCTAAACAACCATTTACTATCTTGTAATTGTAAGCCAGCCTCAGTGAAAATGTCAGGGTTTTTGGAAAACCCTGTTATGATAAACTATCAGCATCACAATCATTTGCTGTGAAAGACTTGCTAGGTGTTACAGCCAGTCAATGTTTGTGTTATCATCGTTTCATTGTAAAATAAATACTTTATCATTCAAGCAGTTACAGGAATCTAAAAAGAATAAACTCAATAGTAGAATTACAGGATGGAAGATTATGCAAAGTTCTTAGCATGGTGGTAATCATAATGCAGCATGTACCATTGCACTGTGTATTGGTTAGGGAGCTCAAGAAGACTGGTAAACTGCTTTGCAGGGACAATGAACTAAATATTACTTCCACTTTTGTGTCTGAGGTCTTGGAGTCCAAGAATGTATGTATGTTTGCAGCCAGTGGTTTGTTTGTATCCCTGCACTTGCACTTCATTTTAATATTAGTGTATTTTATTATCGTTACTTATCAGGATAAGTTAGCAACGACAGTGATATCTCAATAACCCTGTTCTTGTTATTTACTGGAATATTCTAAACCAAAATTGATAGTTAACTTAACGCCATTAGCATAGCATTAGCATGTTAGCTTGCTTTCTGTTTACACTGTGGAATATCATCTTGCCTCTGGTTTGTCTTGTGTGCTAACTGTTTCTCTTTTTAAGCGAGTATACTACGATTCATCGAGCAACATTGGTAAATCGGAATTGCTCTTTAAAACACGGTGACTTATGGCTTCTATTCCTATTATTGTTACTTGCACCTCATGTCATATGTTTAGCTTAGCCTTCTCTGTCAGCTGCGAGGGAAATAGTTAGGCTGACAGAGAAGATCTAAGAATTAGAGTCCAATCTTTATCTGAGGGATAGTAAGAGTGTAAGGACCATAGAAAACACTTTGGATGTGAGCAACATTAGCGCACAGCTCGGTTCCGGTCGAAAATCGAAAAAACGGGAAACTTCGTGACTGTGAGACGGCGTTAGTCGCAGGACAAAACATCACTCGACCGTTCCGATTACAGTCTCGAACATGTTTGCCCCGCTCAGTGACGCACCGACTGAGAAACCTGCTGAAAGTGCCCTAGTTATCGGTGATTCTATTGTTCGGAACGTTAACATAGAGGCACCAGCCACCATAGTCCAATGTTTACCGGGAGCCAGAGCGCCTGACATCAAGTCAAATTTAAATGTGCTGGCTAAGGCTAATTGTAAATTGAGAGTAAGATTGTTATTCACGTCGGCACAAAAGATGTTTGAGTCCGTCAATCGGAGATCACAAAAGATAACATTAAAGAGGTGTGTGAGCTCGCAAGCATGATGTCAGACACTGTAATATTCTCTGGCCCCCTCAATGCTTATCGTGGTGATGAGATTTATAGCAGATTATAAAAATGATCTAAGGTGTATTTTAGGTGAATAATCATTGATCAAACATATAAATTGTAACATTAAATCATCAAAACATTTTTATAAATCAGCTGTATCTAATAATCTTTGGTCGAATGTGATTCAGATCATTCTTTATTATGTTCATGCATACTAATGTTCCTATGAATACTTCTCAATACTTTTTAGGTATTTCTCAGGTATATAATAACAACTGTGGTGAAGACCAGTGCTCAGTGCAGTGCATGTAATAGATGTGTTTGTCTGTGTTTGTCTGTGTTCAGAATAACTGATAAATTCACAATAGTAACCAGTGCAAGGTTGACAGAACCGGGCTAATATGTTCATACTTTTTTGTACTGTAAGAAC
>NC_079903.1:35022-39115 GCF_024868665.1 Triplophysa rosa
AGCATGTTTAAAGCACATTTGAGCACAATGTAACAAGGTAAAATCCAGTGATGTTTTTAGAGGCCTAAAGTTTGAAGCATGTTGTGTTCTCTCTGAAACCTGGGGATTTTCCACTGTTTAAAAGTAACCATGATTACGCACGTACGCCAAGGTGTGTTTGGTGGTCTCGTATGGAGACCGTGGCTTGTTTGGTGGTCTCATGTGGTAACCATTGTATGCAAATTATTTTCAAAATTAGGTAATGGCGAGCGTACCACCATTAAATACGTACCTTGTTGCCTGGGACTTATTGGTGGCAGGAAATTAACAATTGGTTAATAAAAATAAGAGATAACAGGAAAATACCCGATTGGTTTTAGGAGAGCCCACCTTTCAGAAGTTTTACTATAACTGTAGACTGGAAAACACTTGGTTTTCAGATGCTTTTGGGAACATCTCACTTTGTTTGACCTGAACAAGTAAAGTAAACTCTTTGACACCTGGACCTTCTTTGTTTGAGAATTTTTTGAACAGCAAGATCAACCTTTTCCTCATCATTACCTATAAAGCGTCGCATTAACTTTAAGATCTTGCTTATTACCTTTAAAGCCCTACACTGCAAAAAAAATTACTTAGTCCTTTTTTCTTGTTTTCCAGTAAAAATGTCTACAAATTCTTGAATCAAGATGCATTTTCTTGATGAGCAAAATTACCTAAGAAAATAAATCTCGTTTTTAGTCCAAAAAAATATGAAATTTCAGTGAATTTGTGCTTAAAACAAGCAAAAAAATCTGCCAATGGGGTAAGAAAAATAATCTTGAATTAAGGTTTACCTTTTTCTTAGTCACTCAATTCAAGATTATTTTTCTTACCCCATTGGCAGATTTTTTTGCTTGTTTTAAGCACAAATTCACTGAAATTTCATATTTTTTTATTAACAACAAGACTTATTTTCTTAGGTCAGTTTGCTCATCAAGAAAATGCTTCTTGATTCAAGAATGTTTAGACATTTTTACTGGAAAACAAGAAAAAAAGACTAAGTAAGAAAGTCATTTTTTGCAGTGGGTTTAGCTCCTCAGTACTTGAATGAACTCCTCTTGTATTACAGTCCTTCACGTGCATTACGCTCTCAAATTTCAAAATCAAGTGCAGGTGGTAGATCCTTTTCCTATCTAGCGCCTAAACTTCGGAATAGTCTTCCCTGCACTGTCCGGGAGGCAGACACACTGTCAGTTTAAATCTAGACTAAAGACGCATCTTTTTAATCTTGCATACACTACTCTTCCATAATATAAATCTGCTGAGGGTTTAGGCTGCATTAGTTAGATCAACCGGAACCAAAAACACAACTGATGTACTTGTTGCATCAAAGAGTACAGAACAGTACTCTACTCTCAGCCAGTCTTGTCTCATTGTTCCAAGGTTACCACAGCGAGCAGGATGCAGTTCATGGCCTGACCTGATGGTAGAGNTGTGTGTGTGTGTGTGTGTGCGTGCGTGCGTGTCCGTGTGTCTCCGCGTCCGTGTGTGTGTGTCTACGTCTATGTGTGTTAGTACGTGTGCATATTGTGTGTGTGGAGTGTTTTGTATGTGGGTATGTCTGTCTTCTGTGTTTTCACCTTTTTCTTGTTTTTACAGGTACAACTTTATTGTTTTGCTTATAGTCAATATGTCTTATGTACAGCTGCTTTGTAACAATGAAAATTGTAAAAGTGCTATATAAATAAAGTTGAGAGTATGTGCAGTGCACACTTATCTGTTCTACAGAAAATGTGTTTTGATCCGGTCAAGAGCCAAAAAGTATGTTATTCCACTCCCAAATAATAATGAGAGAGAGCTTAAGTAATAATTGATTACACATTAATATGCATACATGGTGCCTTACAAACTACTGTAATGTATTTCGGGAAATCTATGAGTTTAACCACAGTAACATACGTATAATTAATGGTGATTAACCTATTTTATACACTTTATCTGATGCAGCAGAATTAATAATAGCGACAAACTAAATGCACTCATCCAGCGAGTGATCAGCAGATCGCATATCAACTCTAAGAGGTATTATTTTCCTGGCCTTGGAAACACAACACTCTTACTGTAGTCCAGTACAACTTCAGAAATTATAACGAAATCAATCAGTTTAAGTGACGTTAATATGTGATAAGTAAACACCGAAACAATTTGAGCGTGGATACAAATGCGGGTTTATTGACTACACTAAAGGGGAAATAAACCAACTAACAAAAGACTAACACAATAAAAAAGAACCAAAATACAGCAAAATAACCTACCTTCCTTACTAACAGGAGAAAACAAGAACAAAAGAAAATAAACTGGCACCCACCTCTCTACTAACCTTTTAACTTATGTGTTAATAAAAATGGAACAGTTTAGCAATGAATACAATAACAAACACAATTAAATAAACTTTAGGGATATGGGCATTTTTCAATAATTTCATATTCGAATATTTGAGCTAATAAAAAACAAATATTCGTTTACTTAAATTAAATTAATAAAGATGTAATTTTTTACATTTTTCATAACGCACTAATATTATATCCTACATATAGGTTTTTTAATGGTGAAAAGATTAGCAACCAGGGCCGTACAGAGACCTTTAAAGGGGCAGGTGCTCAAAGTATAAAAGGGGCACATGGATCAAGGCTTTAAATATGGCTGTGCTCAAAACATCAAAACAGCAATACTGTATATAGCGATGCATTCCTTGCCGATACGTGTATCAATACGGATGCTTCTGTAATTGATAAAGCAGCAAATGCCATGATGCTGGGATTAGAAACTTAAGTGAATAAAGTTGTCCAAAAACCTTAAAGGGATAGTTCACACAAAAATAAAAATTCTTTCATCATTTACTCACCTTCAGATTATTCCAAACCGGTGTACATGTTTTTGTTCTGTTGAACACAACAAAAGATATTTGGAGGAATGTCAGTAACCAAACAGATCTCATCCCCCATTTACTGCCATGGTATAGGGAAAATAAATACTATGGGAGTCAATGGGGGATGGATCTGTCTAGTGTGGGAATATTTTTCAGATAAAAGTATGATTTAATTATCAATATAATCAATAAGTGTTTTCTTTCATTAAATCATTAAGCTGTGTGCTTTTGTCATGTGCTTTCTATTTTACTCAGTGGAAAGTTACTGTGGCAAACGAAGTGAGACAGGATAAGTGGGGGTTGGAACCATAAATTTAACTAAGTCAACACACACACACAGGGTTTTGTTACCGGGAGTTAGAGAGAGAGCAGCGCGTTTCTCCGCTGTCGGCTTGTTAACCGTCGACTTGTTGAACAGACTTTCACAGAATAAAATAGACCTATATGTTGTTTTTCTTATCAAGAACATGTAAAACAAAATAAACAAGATAACCATATATCGTTGTGTTATGTCGTTTAGTTTTGTATGTCTGGTTTTTGTATGATTTCGTTTGCGCAGTTTAAATGCAGTTTTTATGTATTTAAAAAAAAATTCAAACGTTGCTAACAGGCACGTGCAGAGGGGGGGGGGAGGGGGCGGAGGGTGCTTTAGCACCTGCCTCTTTGGCCCGTAATGCCGAAAGTGCCCTTTTGTCAAGGCAAAAATATATATATTTTTTGTAATAAAAGGCCATTTTGTGAAGCCCAGCTCAATCTAACTATTAGTTAAATTAATGAATAATAATTAAACCCTAAATAAATCACTCACGTGATGACCTTTCACCTGATGACCTCATCTGGGAGGACTCCTCACGTTCAGACGCCTTCAATAGATTAGCGCATTTCCAGGATCTACATACTGTTCGCGGCTGCCGGCTAAGTGGTGTTTTCAGGGGAGCAGTGTGCTTGTTTACTTCTTAGTGTATTTATTATTATTATAACTAAGTAGTAGTATTTCACAAGAATGCCGCTAAGAGAGCATGTACGGCTGTTGTGTGTGTAGCCTGCTCTGAACTGACGTGACGTTTGCTGCAGCTAATCTTACTTCTACACACATCAATATAAACAAAGGTGCTTGTTCACTTCTTGAATCGATGTTTGCTGTTTGGGGAGAAAAGTTTCACGGGCATCGAGGGATCAGGTCTTTTTATACTGTTTGACTAAAAC